>NW_017672591.1:110657-113394 GCF_001879085.1 Nicotiana attenuata
CAGTCGAACCAGACTCAGGCCAAACGCTTTCATCTGTGAAAGCAAAGCCCGACCTTCCAACAAATCAAAGCGCAGGATAGGCACCCTCGCCATTTCAAGTAAGTTCCCCCAACTCGAATTAGATTCGGGCCACGTAAGTTCGGCCCAGTCAAACTACGAGGCCGCAGTTTTTTTTTTACATCACGACCGGTAGTTCGACCGCGCCCGAACTGGGACTAAGGCTAAGCGCCGCTATCGCCAAATAATGGCCAAGACTCGCCCGCACCGAGCTGAAAAAGCAAGGCCATCAACTATATTAGGGCTAGGGCCATCGCCGCCAACGGCCGACCTAGATTCGACTACGGTGGGTAAACGACCCGACGACGGTCGAAGTTGCCTCTATGGCTAAGGCCGTCGATTCTATCACGACTAAAGTCGTCGATTTAAATTCGACTAGGGCCACCAACGTGAACGGTCAACAAAAAGCGCAACAAAAACTCTAAAGAACGAAAGAAAAACAGTGACAAAAAAACAAGCACAAGGCAGGCAATGGAAAAGAAAATTTGTATATTTACAAAGTCAATTGCGGGTCATCCCTGCTTACACCCGGCCAAGGCCGATCAATACAAGAAATAAAAAAAAAGGAAACACCTAAACGCCAAACGGCGAACAAGACAAGAAAAAATGCATAATCTTTTTACTCGGTGCCGTCTGCGCCACCGTCTGCACCAGCGTCAGCCTCTGGCGTCGCCGCGTCAAAACCACAATCGGCACGTGCCTCACGAGCCTTCTGACGTGCCCCATCGAAAGCAGCCTCGGTCACGACTCCAGCCTCCCACAAACTCTTATATACATCACGTTGGGCCTCGGCAAAGACCCAAAGTTCCCGAGCCTGGCTGGAAGAAGCGGCCTGATCCCGTAGCCGTCGATTCTCTTCTTCTAAGGCTGTGATCCGGTCCGCCATGACCTGGGCATCCTGCTCAAAGACACCAATCCGCTCCTCGAGACTCGCTTCTCTAAAGGCCGCAGCATCCCTTTCCAATGCCCGTTGGGATTCGTGCACGCGGATAGCCTCCTCCAACGCCCCGGCCCTCGACGAAGCATCCCTCACTTGAAGCTTCAATGCCGCGACCTCACCCTCCAACGCGGTCACTTTCCCGCTCCATGCCACAGCGGCCTCCGCCGCCTTGGCCTCGCCCCGGCGTTCGCACTCAGCTGCGACCCTCTTCACCGCTTCGAGCTCCTCATCCTTTCGGCGGAGCTGCTCCTCGAGAGCACTCGTTCGGCCAAGTATTTGCTACATCTGAAGTTCCCGCCTCGCCATCTCTTCGACCAAGGCCCGGCTGCGAGGATCATTCCTCAAGCGCACGCGCAACTCTCGGCACTGATCTCGGTAGCGGCGATACTTCTCCAGCGCTCGCAAAAATATCCTAGCGGACCTTGGCTCGACGGATGCTCTCCACCTCCAACAGATAAGACTGCAAAGTAAAGACAACGATTAGAATAAGAATAAACCTAAGGCAAAGAAGAAGCGAACCGACGTAACAGTACATACCCTCAAGCCCATCACGGCTACTTCATTCATCAGCGCGATATCCGTAACGCCCCTCAGCGACGCATTCTTGGCCTCCGAGCATAGCGGCTCGAACTGCGGCACCAAGCTTTCCCCTTGGAGCAATAAGTTCAGTTCCGTGGGAACCTCGATAAAGCGAGATCGCCCCTCTGCGCGCACCGCTGAATTGGTGGAGCCTTCCTGGAACATACGGACGTCGTCGGGATCCAGGTCGGATTCAGACTCATCCTCACCCGCATCAGCAGCCGCTGAGGAGCTACCTCCCGTCTCAGCGACTGGAACCACCAATTGAGTCGCCGAAGCGACGATATCATCACGGCCTAAGCTAACCGGGGCAACCCCCATTGATTGTCCGCCCTCGAGGGCAGGCGCCGCAGCCGCATTCCTCTTTGCGTCCGCCGGCGGGGAGTCCAAATTAATTACCACAGGAGGAGTCGGCGCGAACGCGACCCTACGCCTTATCAACGGCCTCTCCTCCTCCCCATCTGATGACGATTCCGCTGTAGGGCGCGCAACCCCCGATCGCCCCTCGTCCCGAAGTAGGGTCCGTGATGGAGAAGAAACCGCTGAAGACTCGACTGATGCCGCCCTCGGTTTTGAGCGCGACACCGGCGCTGCAGTAAGCCGAGCAACTGCACCAGGCCGACGGAAGGCCAGCTGAGGGGCCCTGACGCGGCGTGCCCTCCCTAATCACAAGAAAACAAGGTTGACGAATAGAGTCGAAACAAAGCAGAACCTAAGAAGAAATCAATTTTTTACCTGCCACGGGCCTACGGCCATGCCTCTCCCAGAAAGACGCCCATGTGCGTATCCCCCGCGTATGAGGGAGTACGGCCTCGACCCACTCACGTATCCAAGACAATGGGGGCGGCGGCGACCTGTCGGCTACAAAAAAGACACGAGTTAACGCTCATAAGCACAAATCACAAAGAGGGGAAGAAAAGAGAATTCAACCACTAAAGAACTTACGTGCATGGTTCCAAGCCTCTAGGAACCCAGTAGCATCCGCCACCAGGTGCTTGGTCCTAATATAAAAGAAATGCTCGAAAGGGCGGGGGTCGACCTCGTCATCCAATCTCATGACCAGGCCCCTCGACCCACGAGGGCACACCTGAATCATGGTACCACGGACTCTCTGGGGAGCGTAGAGACTCAGCACATGCTGCAGCGTGACCTCCCTTCGGG
>NW_017672591.1:113632-176248 GCF_001879085.1 Nicotiana attenuata
AATGTCTGCATGGGTAGGAACTACCCCCTGTTCCCGTAATCGGGCCATCCCAATCTCCCCCACTAACGGGGCTTCATCCACCGGTTCCTCTCCACCGTCGACGGTGAAATCAATCACCAGACCTCCGGGCCGAGGAACCACCTCGTCAACCGACGGAATTTCACCGGACTCCATCTGTTCTGCACCTCCCATCGCCGGAGATGGCCGTACGACTACCGGAAAATCTACCGGAAGAGCACCGTGGGAAGAACTGCCTGCCATTGTTGATCTACTGAAGACAAATGTTATCACAATCAAAGGAAAGAAAAGAGAAGATGAATTAGCGAAACGAAAAAGTTTCCTCAGAATCTCTCTCTCAGATGAACAAAGAAGATATGAGAAATGAATGCCTCAACCCACCTTTATAGGCAACATAAATGGCTTTCGCGAAACCCAATAGCCATCATTAACTGCACGACCAACCGTAAAATGGTTCGGTTCTGCCGAAGCAAGCGTCATTATGACGAGCTCCGCAAAGCGGCTTCTCAGCCATCCGCCAACATACCGCCGTCGGAATGATCGCTACGACCTGTGAACGCTGAAAGAATGTGCCGTACGCCGTTAAAATTTTGGACTCGACCAAATACTTACCCGGCGCATACTCATTCCCTACGGCCATCCTCAATATATGAAAGGCTACGGCCGTCTCCAATATATGAAAGGCTACGGCCATCCTCAATATATGAAAGGCTACGACCATCTCTAATATGTGAAAGGCTACGGCCATCCTCAATATATGAAAGGCTACGGCCATCTCGAATGTATGAAAGGCTCTCCAATGTACGAAAGGCTACGGCCATCTCCAACGTGTAAACGGCTAAAGCCACCGCCGCCAATAAGTCGACCCCCTTATTCGAGTTGTTTTCAAATCACAATCGATGAAGTCCGCTCATCGAGCTCGGCCGAAACACGACCTCAATAAGCGGAGGGACTAACTGTATGAGTCAGAATCCGACCCCACGATAATTAACGAGGCTAATTCCGTTTTAAGTTAATTCATGATTAAGTAGTGGCACGACCACTCAGAATTAATTATATTCAACCCTCATCTGATTCGATCAACAAGGCCACGGCCCATCCGCCACCATGAAGGCGAAACCCCAACGTGATCACGGCCACTTATTGCCAGCTCACGAAGCTTACAGCTATAAATACCAAGAGAGTAAACCCCAGACGGGGGGGGGGGGGGGGGGCTGCTTCTTCACCACTAGTGAGAGGAGAGAGAATCGAGAAAATATACCCCTCTTATGGGAAAAGAAAATACCATTGTAAGGTTCTGAACCTCTCCATGGAGAGGCAGACAAAACAAATATAATCAATAAAGGTTTCTAATGCTTCTACCCTTATTCCTGAGTACTTATTTTCGTTTCTTTCATTGGGTCCAACGGATTATTACGATTTGCTATGATTATCCCGTGATTTATTTATATTGTTTTATACTCGTAAGTTTTGTAATAACTTTTGAGCCAAACACTTCTATAAGTTGCTTGCTTTTCCTCTTCTGTTACATATCCATTTTTGTGTATAAAAATATTTTATTTTTGCACCCCATGTTTTGCCATTATTTGTTTTAAAGAAACGGTTGTATGTACCATAACATGTTTTATATAGTTAATATTATTTACTTATAAGAGGGATATTAATGTCAAAAATAGTTGTGGTTATGACAGAGTTACCTAAACGGATAAAAGGAACATACACCATGAGTATCGTCCACATGGAAGTATTGGATGATATACACTTCACTTCATGTTTGCACCTCACAAAATCAAGATAAATATAATTATCACGTAAATTATGATTTTTCATCTTTGTAGATTCATAAAATATCCAATCAGGACCTCGACAAATAAGTTTACATACGGTAGCCCACATTGCTCATTCACAAAGACTTTTATGTTGTTACTTTTATAATTATTTACTTGTTACGAAACTTAGCTCAAAGTAATAATATAAAACAAGAAGATAGACAACAATGTAGAGAGAAAGAGAGGAGAGAATCTATTTCTTCCATGTATTCAAGTGCGTACAATGTGATGCCCAAACCCTCTATTTATAGGATGATATAGGTAATACAAAGGGACTCCATAAACATTGTATTAACTATTGAGAACATGGGGGAAGATCATGGAGGTGTGAGAGTTACATCCATAATGGTAAGAAGTAGTGGGGGTTATCTACATAATGGAGAAGAGTAGTGGGAGTTATATTTGATTAGTGGACATCCATATAAATATGTATTTCATAACACTCCCCCTTGGATGTCCATAGATAATGTGCCTCGTTAAAACCTTACTAAAAAAAACCATGGAGGAAAAAATCTTAGTGAAGGAAAAAGAGTACACATATCTTATAATACGCATTACTTGCTGCCTCATTAAAAACCTTGCCAGGAAAACCCAGTGGGATAAAACCTTAGCTAAGGGAAAAAGAGTACAATGCGTATTTGCCTCCCCCTGATGAAAATATCACTTTATTTCTCGGAGACGCGGAATTCCAAGCTTGTATAACAACTTCTCTAATATTGAGATCGGCAATGCCTTCGTGAATTTTTCCGCCAAATTATCACTTGAAGGAATTTCTTGAACATTTATTTCATCATTCTGTTGAAGATCGTGTCTGACAAAGAACTTTGATGAAATATATGATTTATTCAGTCTCCTTCAATATTCTTCTTTCAATTGAGATAAGCAAACATCAGCTTCTTCATTATTATTGGAATCTTCTCTTCAAAGAAAAGTCACACATCTTGTGAAATGATAATATGACAATTCCTCACATACAAATAGATTGTTTGAAGAACGAACTTCAATAAATGCCTGCATTTGCATAAACAACAAAACCTTGACAATATTTGTTAGAATAAACAAATCTATATCAAGGATTCTTTTTGCAATATAATATTAATCATATTTCATTATCTCCATATAGCCTTTATACTCTCAGCTGTTGGGACTATTCGTCCAAACTTCATATTTTTCAGATGAAGTCAATTTTCATTGCATATTTTTTATTTGGCCAATTATTTATCTGTCAAAATTCCATGACAGATTTGAGCTCAAGATCCTTGTCAATATTAATAATATTGAGCGCTACATTATATTAACAACATCGTCGACGATCATTTTACATCGGTTCCATCATCACACGATAAAAACATAACTTATCGAGATCTCATTATTTTCAGGTACCTGAGCCTCTCCCATGAGGTCTTATAAAGTGTTATGTCATGGTGCTCTTATAAAGCACTTGCCTCCTTATTATGACCATCTTGAACATTTGCTCCCTCCTTCTTCAAGGAGTTTTATCTTTGGAACCGATTTGTCTATTACGCTTCATGCGTGCCATAAACTCTATCAATCATGGACGTTATTCTATTTGGAGCATTAGCAGTTGGAATATGACATTTAACTTTGGGTCAGCAATGTGCCTGAAAATATTTTGCAATTGAATTATCACTTGAACTTCAAGTTCATATTTTCTTGTACGAGGATCTAAGTATACTCATGATAATTCATTCCATGTATTACTTTTTTTCAGCTGCTCATTTTCTCCCCCTAATGTTGGGATCACCAACACATATCCCCAACCTTCTTTGGGGACCAATCTTTATGCATTGTGGTGGCACAATTAAATCATATAATACATCCATATTTGTAGATGGAAATATTTGGTTCCTGACCCTGAACCAATTGTGATGGGGAGAGTGTATCATAACTTGTTGGCTAGATGCGTACAAGTGTTGTTGTATATTAAATAATACACTTCATACAAAATTTCTATTTGAAGTTTTGTTCTCATAACCAATGGTTTAGCTATAACTGGAGGCAAACAATTTCTACTAAACCAACATTATCATCACAATTTACATTCTGGAATTATGCTCTAATAATTTGAGCAAGCAACCTTGCAAAAGCCAAATTGCAAGTTGATAACCAAAGCACATGTGACCATACAATAGATGCATCTATTAAAATCATAATAATAGTATTATAATTTTTTTTATAAGCATCTGTCACATAGATTAACCCGTAGGATTTTCCATAGATTACAAGAGCCTTATCCTAATATGTGCCATGTTCATGTTTGTACACATATGGACTATTTCACTCTTTTAAAAATTACAGTGAATATACATGGATTGGTTCTTGATAAAGATTTCCGCATATCACAGGGTCAAGCTCAATTATTAAGATGATATCAGCGAGATTGGAAGTGATATAAGACATGTTGTTACCTGCAAAGGCACCAATCATTGCATTCTCAGGATCTTTAAGGTCCCTTCTTGCCTGCATAAAAACAAAATTATGTCTCTTTTCCGAGAAAAGTATAAAAAAAATTATGACTTTGTAATTTTCTTGATAGAAAGAAGTTTTTATATATAATCCTTGGGAAAAAATTAATGTAATCTCTCTCGTACTTTTAAGCCGAATTTAATTGAGCAGTTCTGCTCAATGCATACAGAAAAATATATAAATGGATGAAATCTTCATGATACGCTACTTCACTGGTGCTTCAATTTTGGACAGTTAATGGGATCTTTACACAAATAGCAGGCTGGATTCACTGTTTACTTTTTTCTAGCTGATTTACATAGATTATACACTGATTATATACGGTTATACACATATTGTACATACATACATACATACATACATATATATACATACATACATACATATATATATATATATNNNNATTTTGTACTACAAGATCTTTTGTCACACCATCCATATGGTGAATGTCTCCTTCACGAAGAAAATCATATCATAATAATTGTCATGGTCAAAATCATCATAAGCAAAATTATTTCTTGCTTTACTGTTGCCTTTAATAACTTTTTATAAGGCATGTCAAATTATTTTTGGCGTACCACATGTACGCGACCAATGACATATTCATGTAATCACACAGTAATATTCGTTATCTCTCTTTCTCTCAAACCTCCCTTAGAGGTGAGTTGTGTTGTGTATCCAATCATGCATTGCACATCTTTATTCATTACTTTTATCACATATTGTTACATTCACCTTCAGGAATGAATCTGCATTCTCAATGCACAAGTCACATTCTCTTCAAAGAATGGAGTATAATTGTCGCGACGTGCTTTATAAATTTTTCATACCAATTTGATGGTAAATATTTCCTTCACCTATTGAAGGATTACTTCGAGAACCCTTATTGTTCTCATTTTTTACAATTACCATAATGATGACTATTATTATAATCAATGGCACGCCCATGTTCATTGGTCAACCACTTGTCTTCATTTACTTATTATGCATTGCTACCACATTCACTTCAAGAATGGTGCAAATCAAGTGGGACAAGATTCATGCTTTTCCATGAAAAATATATTATTTTTCTTTAGTCATCACTATGTCATTCATATGGTGTTGGAACTCAAACCCAATGCCTGCCCCATATAAAGACATGTTAGGCCATAATGAGTTGGGACTCGAACCCAACTTTTACAATCATGGATCATCAGGACTCAAAACCCGATGTCTTACCCTCATGGTGCGTTGGGACTTGAACCCACCGTCTTATCCTTATATAATGTTTATCACAAATGGTCTGATTCACATCAGGGAATGGAATATAATTTTATGTAGCCACATAGTAAAATCTATCATAAAAATAAGCAAAATAGAAATGATAAGAACTATTATCAATAAAAATATGATAAAGTACAAACTCGTGTGCTAGTATCCTACATATAAATATGTCAATAAGAGAATCACCATGTAACGTTATTACTATGTGATGTATTACTGCATACTAATGCATGATTAAATAAACTGCACACAAGAATTGAAACACATAACTAAATATACTTAACTTAAAAAAATAAATAATCTTAAGTAATAACTATTGCTAGCATATTCTGTTTTAATACAAATGATGTCAAAATAGGCTAGTAAAACATAATGATATCACTTTGTCAATTATCAGCATAAAAATATTGCACCTAATTAGATTAGGCCATCGATCTTAAAAGTCCTCGTTAATACACAACATGACTAGAATGCTTTTTAATGTTTCACAAAGATCTTTTAATATCATGGAAAATCAATGATAGCATGATGTTATAATTGTATAAGATCAATTTTAGAACTAGGAACAAAGTTAGTGGACATATACAACCATACGAGCATGAAAACTTAAAATCAAAGCTTAGTTTTTTCTAAATAAAGCAACTACAAATCTTAAATTTTAACATAAGCTAAATACACAATTTATGGTATAATTTGAAAAATAATACTCCCTGGATAATACAGGCAAACTAAACATTATATGGCATTCGTACTAATGCCATATTTCCATTGGTTCAAGGTTGTCAACCATTCATATCTTCTAGGTTGATTAAAGCTTCGTGCTGATAACGTGTTACGAAACTCAGCTCAAAATAATAATATAAAACAAGAAGATAGACAACAATGTAGAGAGAAAGAGAGGAGAGAATCTATTTCTTCCATGTATTCAAGTGTGTACAATGTGATGCCCAAACCCTCTATTTATAGGATGATATAGGTAATACAAAGGGACTCCTCCATAAACATGGTATTAACTATTGAAAACATGGGGGAAGATCATGGAGGTGTGGGAGTTACATCCATAATGGTAAGAAGTAGTGGGGGTTATCTACATAATGGAGAAGAGTAGTGGGAGTTATATTTGATTAGTGGACATCCATATAAATATGTATTTCATAACATTACTCAAATTTTGTTTAAATAACATTGATATTCTTTTACAATCGCATACTACAGAATTCGGTATACCACCGAGAGACTAGTTATATATATATAAGTTAGTGCCAAATTAACACGAAAAATTACTATAACAAGAAAAATATTGGATATCTTGCTAATTAGTATAAGCTAATACCATAAATAAATAAATATATTGTACTATATGATTGCACATATCTATATAACTTCTAACACGTATTACATATACTATGAAGAATTAAACGAGTATAGCATGTTCGGAAGGGAAAAGGACAAAGATAAATAAAAGAAAGAAAAAAAAAAAAAAGATAAGAGGATCATATAAGTTTTATTTCATTTTTTCCCTTATATATAGAGTTGTGTAATTTTAGAAGAGTAATTCGAAATAACGGATAGATCCGGATTGAGTCCGGTTTGACCCGTCCTCTAGACGCTCCTTGGGGAGATGAAGCCATTAAAGGTAGCTCCCCATAAATCAAACGGTCCAGATTGATTCAGAAAACTTGAGAATCCTACCATAACAAATTCAAACCTATTGTAGACCGTTGAAGAATCAAATTTCTCTCTCTACATTCTCCCATTTCTCTCTCCCCAATCCATCACTCCATTTCTGCAAATCTTCTCGTCCTCATACTACTTCTTCATCTTCACTGATTTCACAGTTGCTGATATACTCACAATGGACGGTACTTTTTTTTTCTCTCTCTCTCTCCCTCTTTCTTTCTTTCGTACAAATTCCTTACCGAGATCTATATTGTTTATAAAATTTCAAAATTCTGTGTTTTTTTTCCAGTTCGAACCCTAGAAAAGCTATGCGACAATTTTGATCAAGCAGTCACCATTTCTGGGGACAATTGGAAGGCTTCAACCATTCCAAATGGGGGTTCGTTTTCTCTTTTTACCTCCGTTTGTTGTTTTATATTTGACTAAATCAATTGTTTGATTCTTTACTTTTTTCTGTGTGATGGAATAATTAAAAAAATTAATTAGCTGTTGGGTAGACTCTGCCGCATTTTTCTTTGTTTTTTCTACTGAAACTGTTCGGAACTGTAAAGAATTAGCTAATTAGTTGCCTCCTTGTTATTCAATGAATGTGGAGAATGTTAGGATGTCTGAATTTGTTATGCCTGATTTACCGTCCTGGATTGTGAGTTACAAAATGTAGTAGACTTCGCTTCTGAATTTAACTATCTTTTCACAAAGACGATTTCAAGAGATGAGTCCCTGATTCCACCTAAAGCTATAATGTGAGCTGCTGGTCTGTTGTGTAGACATTGTCAATGGATAGGCTTTGCCTCTTACATCTGTTGAATTGTTGTCTTTTGAATTGGTTCAGTTAAAGTCGACAGAATTTCTGAGTCAGCGGATGAGAGTAATGGTTCACATTCTACTGCAGAAGTATGTCCATCTCAAGAGCATACTCTTCCAATTCTTACAAAGATTGAAGATCTTAGAAACAAAGTGCTCGTAAGATGTTAACTATTTCCTTCTATATGTTTTAATGGAGATATAATGAGTATCATTATTATTCATAACTATTACTTGTTTTTAGGACTTGAGGAAAGAACAGGCAGCATTACGTAATGAAGTTAAGGGCATGAGTATGGACTCTTTTCCTGGTTCTGAAGCCTCTAACGCTCTTCAGCACATGAGTATGAAGAACATCTCATAACTGGTATTTTATACAGTTGGGTGCTATCAATTCTGATCTATTTGTTGTCTCTTTGGCAATATCAGGTGTCCAACATGAACTTCTAAAAAAGAAGTATGATGAAGAGTGTGAACTGCTGAAGAAGAAGTATCTGGAGGAGTGTACTGAAAGAAAACGTCTATACAATGAAGTGATCGAGCTCAAAGGAAATATCAGGGTCTTCTGTAGGTGTAGACCTTTAAATTCTGATGAAATTGCAGATGGATCAACATCTGTAGTCGAATTTGATCCATCTCATGAAAATGAACTGCAGATCTGTGCAGGTTCCTCTAAGAAGCAGTTTAAGTTTGATTATGTGTTCAAACCTGAGGACAACCAAGGTAAGTCGGTATCTGTGATTTGATGTGCATATCCAAGATTCTTTTGTATGGGATTTTTCTATAGCTTGTTGCAATTTGACTTCTAAGCTCTGTAATTTTCTAATGCAGATGCCGTCTTTGCTCAAACTATGCCCATTGTGACCTCTGTTTTGGATGGATATAATGTCTGCATATTTGCCTATGGACAAACTGGGACGGGGAAGACGTTCACCATGGAAGGGACACCAGAAAATAGAGGAGTCAACTACCGGACTTTAGAGAAGCTATTTAGCTTATCTAGTGAGAGAAGCAGTATCATGAAATATGAGTTGTCCGTCAGCATGTTAGAGGTTTATAATGAGAAGATAAGAGACCTCCTGATAGAGAACTCAAATCAACCAGCTAAGAAGTAAGTTCCTAAGCTCTTTATTTTACTGGCTTGGTTGTGCTTTAAAGCTTTGACAGTTAAGACCATAATGCTGGTTATGGCTAGATAAGAACATCATTCTGGGTTGGCATATAATCTCTCTCCACAATGTAAAAAGATACCAAAGTAAATGTATGTGCTAGATTTGGAGATCACAATGGGCATAGTTTGAACTGTAAAAATTGTTTCTGGAAAGTGTTAAAAATAATTGACTAATCAAGTTTCAATAATATCAAAACTTCAAAAATTGATCTCATTAGTATATATTTTTTTCACAGTAGCTAAAGTCAGGCGAATAGTATCTTTTAAAGAAAAGCCTTTCTCCCAAAAACACGATATCGACTCAGTTAATTATGTTTTATGCATTTTTATATTATAAAAAACAGTCTTCAGATTCATTAAAGTTACTCTGCAAGATGGAATTAGAAACAGTGCTTTGGATAAATATGATATAAGGGCTCAGCTCGGAGAAAATACTAGTAAATTGGCTCGCAGTACCAGTGAGTAAAGTTTAGTGAGCCAGAATCTATAAGAAAGAGAATATCTACGTGTGTCTCTGTGTATGTATTTTAAAGAAATGATTTTATATTTAAACATTAAACAGGTTGGAGATAAAACAATCGGCAGAGGGAACTCAGGAAGTTCCAGGACTTGTGGAAGCTCGTGTATATGGTACAGATGAAGTATGGGAACTTCTCAAGTCCGGAAGCCGGGCTAGATCTGTTGGATCAACTAGTGCTAACGAGCTTAGCAGCCGTTCTCACTGGTATGATTAACAGCTTTTACTCTGGATTCACATTCTTCTTTCCTCTCTTCCTTTACATATCTCCTGCCAATGCCTTAGTTTAGACAAATTTCAAAGAATTTAGTTTTACTACCCGCTATTAGTCTCATCAATGAAGAATCACATTTTCTTTGTCACTTTTACCTTAGCTTACTGCGGGTGACTGTTGTGGGGGACAACTTGATTAACGGCCAGAGGACTAGGAGCCACCTTTGGCTTGTTGATCTCGCTGGCAGTGAGCGTGTGGGACAGATAGCAGTTGAAGGTGAGAGGTTGAAAGAGTCACAGTTCATAAACAAGTCATTGTCTGCACTTGGGGGTGTCATTTCTGCACTAGCCTCTAAGACAGCTCACATTCCATACAGGTATTTCTCCTTTCATTTGTGCATGTGATAACCACTTACTACTATTTTTCCTTTAGATGACATTGGTCCCCTCTGCACAACAGGAATTCAAAGCTCACTCATATGCTGCAGAGTTCTCTGGGTAAGATTCTTTAAAGCATCTGTATCATCACTTACTAGATAATTCTGAATTTTGTGAACCTTAAAAATATTAAGCCATCAGTTTAAATTCCAAATTAACCTGATGAAACAGCAAATTAATCCTCTAATGCAGGAGGAGATTGCAAGGCGGTCATGTTTGTCCAAATCAGCCCTAGTACGACAGATTTGGGAGAAACTTTATGCTCTTTGAATTTTGCAAGTCGAGTCCGAGGAGTTGAACATGGCCCTGCTCGCAAACAGACAGATCTTGTAGAGCTCATGAAGCATAAACTACTGGTAGTTATAAACAAACACCTCTTTCAATGAACATACATTTCCACTAAAATGTTGTTCAGCTAATACTGTGATGCTCATCAACAGGCAGAAAAAGCCAAGCAAGATGAGAAGGAAACCAAAAAATTGCAGGACAATTTGCAGTTTCTGCAGCTGAAGCTTGCTAGCAGAGAACAGACATGCAGAAATCTTCAGGACAAGGTAGGAAACAAATTAGCTTCTTTAATGGAGTTCCTTAAAACTATCTGATAGTGTCACGTTTGCAGTGTAAATGTCTAATCTTTTCCGAAAAGACTCTAAAAGAGCTGAGCTTTTCAATTTCCCAACAGGTTTGTGATCTTGAAAACCAATTGGCAGACGAGAGGAGAACACGTCTAAAACAAGAAAGCAACGCTTTCCCTGGAGTTTCTAGAGAGTTCACTACCATATCAGCTTTAAGCCAATCACGGAAGATCATAACAGAGAAGAAACCACCACTGGCTCCTTCAAAAGCATTGAGATTTCCACTAAGAACCAGCAATTTTTTGCCCCCACCATCCCCTCTTCCTCATCCAGCAAAAGCTAGGAAGTCATTTGTGCCATCACATGGCAAGGAAAATTTAGCAAGCACATCAACGACAACGGCAATTCTGAAACCAAGGCGAGGATCTATTGCTGTAGTTAGACCATCACCTCAAGGAGCAAAGCAGGTTTTGCAGCCAAAAAGGCGGGCTTCTATTGCAATCCTTCGCCCGAGTCTAACATATCAACCCAAAAGGCGGGCTATGCAATGCTGATGATATCACATGGACCATAGGGGAAATGTTGTTATATTTAAAACCTTTCAACCTTATGCTTTGTTACCAATGTCTTGTAAATGGATATCCACCGACTTGCTTGAACATTGTGCTTTATGAGATTAATGTACAAATGGAACATTACTGATTGTGTGAGTAAAAATTCACTTTGTTACATAATTATTGTCATTCTGCGTACTTGTGACATTCAATTCTAACTGATAAAGTTTGTATTTCTTCTTGTAATTTTCCCTGTAGTGGGTGGTTGTACTAACCTCTTGACGAAAAACAAACGTTCAATTTAATTTGTTTAATTCTTCTCATTTTGTCTAAGGAATAGGGAAGACTCCACTGGATAGTAATATCATGACTCGCGATACTATTATGGACTCTTGGCACTAATTGTTCCTTTTGGACTTAAATCAAATTTAATTTGATAAAAGCATCAAATCAAATTGTCTGATATTGGAAGATTTAAACAAAAAAAAAGGTTGTTGATAGAAATGATTCGGTTAACAAACATTTACTTCATCCTTGATCAGTCTTGATAGTATTTGTGAGAAAGCACGGGAGAAAATATTATTGATCTTTCATTTAATTATAATACAATGTGCCATATTTATACAATACATATCATACTCCTATTCTATGAGGGACAAGGACTAATTCATATTATTTACATAATTATCTAACACTTCTTCTCAAGCCGGTGCATACAAATCATATGTACCGAGCTTTGGAATCAAGTTACAACTCATACTATATTGATGCCTGCATTTTGGAATCAAGTTGTTTATATACTGAAGATAATGGGACCTCTTTTTAAATCCTTACAATTAGTTGACAATGAGAAAAATCATGTTATGGGATATATTTATGAAGCTATAGATAGAGCTAAAGAAGCCATTGCAAAATCATTTGAGGGGAAGTCTGCGAAGTACAAAGATGTTTTTGAGATCATTGATCAAAGATGGGAATTCCAATTGCATCAACCATTACATGCCGCTAGACATTATTTGAATCCCAAGTATTTCTATCAAGATCCAGCCTTTGAGAATTGTAGAGAAGTAACGAATGGACTATATGCTTGTATTCAAAAATTGGTTCCAAGTATTGAAGTTCAAGATAAGATTGTATCTGAGTTACCATTATATACAAGAGCTGAGGGACAATTTGGATTTCCCATGGCAAAAAGATCAAGAGCAACGAGATCTCCGGGTATATAAAAATTCAATGTTTACAATTAACACTGCATGGCTTCACGTTCAATATTTACTTACCACTAAGTTATATCTTTTTCAGATGAATGGTGGAACCTATATGGAATTCAGCCACTCATCTCCAAAAATTAGCCATTATAGTCTTGAGCTTAACCGTTAGTTCAGTTAGTTGTGAGCGTTATTGGAGTGCGTTTGAACATGTGGGTTCTTATTAGACATTAGTTACATATAACTATTTGTTATTTTATTTTATTTGGTTAATTAATACAATCTTACAGTGTTACTAACAATGAGATCCATAGCAAGAATAGATTAGAGCATAAAAGATTGAATGATCTAGTGTATGTCAAGTATAATCATGTTCTAAGAACTCGCTTTGACTTGCGGAATATCATTGATCCAATCTCATTGGATCATATTGATCATAGTGAGTGGTTGGTTAAAGAAATGGGGGTAAATTTTGAAGCGGAAAATGAATTGGTGTTTGGGGGAGATGATGACTTGACTTGGGGCGATGTGGCTAGAGCATCAGGAAGTGAAGATGCACAAACATACTCATACTCAATGAGACAAAGTAGACCATCAAAAACTTTGGCAATCGGTGCTTCAAGCTCTCAAGTTCGATGTATTAATGTAGATATAGATGATGATGTTGATTCTGAGGAATCAGAGGAAGAAGATATTGAAGGTTATAATTCTAGTGATACCAATGAGATTATCCAATTGAAGTGGATGATGACAACTTAGATACATATGATAATGCTAGTGATTAGAATTTAGAAGTAGAATAGTTGGTTTTGTTTAGTTGATAGTATATCATATTTTTCACCATAATGATGCTATATTGATAAAAATAATATTACATTGCTCTAATTTTGAATATATTTGTCACTTATGTTTTTATTATGTGATCTGTAAATATATTTTATATTATTTGTTACATTGAATTGCCTGCGCTTTGAGTGCGCTTTGCGCTTTAAGACCCAAGGGCCCTTGCCCAAAAATCTGAGTATACCCTTTGGCAACAAGACGAATCTTAAGTCGATCAACCTGGCCATCTGGACCCACTTTGAAAGCATACACCCTACGATAACCAACAATCGATTTACCCAAAGGAAAAGGAACAAGCTCCCAAGTACCACTCATATGTAAAGCAGACATCTCGTCAATCATAGTTTGTCGCCAACCTAGATGAGACAGTACTTCACCTGTAGACTTAGGGATGGAAACAGAGGAAAAGGATGATACAAATGCAGAATGGGGTGATGACAGACGATGGTAACTTAAACCGACATAATGGGGATTAGGATTAAGTGTGGACCATATACCTTTCTGTAGTGCAATCGGTTGACTCAGAGGAGACAAGTCTGCAGTATTAGCAGAGTTAAGTGCAGGACGTGAATCAGCTGGCGTGATGCTGGGCGATGATAAGTCAGGAGTGGTGGAGTTGTAGAAGGTTGAACTGGACTAGGTAGTGGAACAGGAGCTATAGCTAGTAGAGCTGCAACTGGAGCTGTAGGTGGTGAAGCTGGATTTATAGAGGAAGATTAATGAGAGATAGTGACTGAATCTCCAAATGATGAAATTGGTAGCACCTCAGAAATATCTAAGTGATTACCTGGACATGTGAAGTATGATTGGCTTTCAAAGAAGGTAATATTAGCAGACATAAGGTGTCGCTGGAGGTCAATAGAATAACATCGATATCCCTTTTGTGTTCTAGAGTAACCATAAAATTCGCACTTAAGAGCAAGGAGCTAACTTATCTTTTCCTAGAATAAGGTTATGAACAAAACACGTGCTCCCAAAGACACGGAGTGAAGAGAGAGCAAAGTTAAGTGGGGAAACAAGACAGAGAATGGAACTTGATTCTGGATGGCTAAAGATGGCATATGATTAATAAGTTACAACATGTAAGAACTGCATCCCCCCAAAAACGCAACGAAACATGAGATTGTATGAGCAGGGTACGAGTTGTTTCAATAATTATGTCTATTCTTTCTTTCAGCTACCCTATTTTGTTGGGATGTGTACGGACAAGATATTTGATGAATAATCCCATGAGTGTTTATAAACTATTGAAATGGGAAAGAAAAATACTCTAGGGCATTATCACTACGAAATGTGAGGATAGAAACCCCAAACTGATTTTGAATTTCAGCATGGAAGGTTTGGAAAATAGAAAACAACTCAGTTTGATTTTTCATCAAAAATATCTAAGTGCACCTAGAATAATCATCAATGTAACTGACAAAGTAGCGGAATCCCAAGGTAGAACTAACCCGACTAGGACCCCAAACATCTGAATGGACTAAATTAAAAGATGGCTCTGCTCGATTATCAAGACGCCGAGGGAAATGAGAGCGGGTATGCTTACCGAGCTGACATGACTCACACTTTAAAGTGGACAAGTGAGATAAGCCAGTTACCATTTTCTGAAATTTTAACAAACCAAGATGTCCCAACCGTTTATATAATAAATCTAGTGAATCAGTAACATGATAAGTTGAAGGAAGACAAGATGTGAGTATATGTGATTTTGCAATGATAAGGTAATAAAGTCCATCTGATTCACGCCCGGTACCAATGATCCGCCCTGTACTGCATTCCTGTATAAAAATAAGGTCATCAAGAAATAAAACAGAGCATTTAAGTGATTTGGCTAAGCGATTAACGGCTATGAGATTAAAAGGACTACTGGGAATATAAAGAACTGAATCTAAAGGTAAGGAAGGAAGTGGACTTGCTTGACCTATTCCAGTTGTCATGGTTTGAGACCGTTGGCCATTGTGACTGTTGGGAGAGATTGAGAACATGAAATAGTAGTGAAAAGAGATTTATTACCAGAAATATCATCAGATGCACCTGAATCAATGACCCAAGACTCAGAGGTTAAAGATTGGGAGACACAAGTCATGCTGCTATCTGTTTGAACAACGGAAGCTATCCTTGAAGATGTTTGTTTACATGCTTTATATTAAAGGAACTCAATATAATCCGGTAAGGAACCCATCTGGATTGCATTGGATCCAACAGGTTGTGAGTCAAAGGCTTCTGATATGAATGCAATTATAATGTTTACGCCGAAAAAAGCAAATTTTTTTGGGAATTACTGCCCACACCAAAAAAATTACTATTTGCGCCGGAAAATATACAATTGATCAGAATTTTATTTGAGTTAGATGGACAGACTCAAAATTATGAGGAGAGTAGACTGTCCTGAATAAGATACGCGAAAAAATGGCCAAAAAGTGGCCCACACGCCGGCGCGTGTTCGGAACCCTAGCCGAAAAAAGATTCTGTTTCCGGCGCGTGGCAGCTTTTCAGCTGTAGAAATTTTTAGGGGTAGGTCGCCGGAGGGTGATCTACCTCGTGGTGGTGTTGGTTGTTGCACAACACTGACAGAAAGTGACTTCACGTAGGCAGGCCTAAGGTCACCAGAAAAATTATATGATGACTAAGTCTTTTCATCCCGGTTAAGCTGGAATGACACACATCAATTTTTTCTCACTAATGCTCTGATACCATGTGAGAAAGTACGGGAGAAGATATTATTTATCTTTCATTCAATTATAATACAATGTGCCATATTTACACAATACATATCATACTCCTATTCTATGTGGGACTAGGACTAATTCATATTACTTACATAATTATCTAACAGTATTATATCAAGGGTCATATGAAGTTTACATGCATGTATAGCAAAAGAGTTCCTTCAAATTCACCATGATTACTCTTATCATGAAAACTGAATACACTCGTTTAATCTATACTCTGGTAATCCATTTTAAAAGACATCCAAATGTTTTCATAGGTAGAGGGAGTGCATTGCGAAAGGCTCCTGGTGTTGACTGTACAGTGATTTAGATCTAACAGTGAGCGACTGTTCTCTTCCTTCTCATCCACACCCCCAAATATTATCTAAGAAAGATCAGCACGAAGTATTAGAGAGAGAGAGAGAGAGAGAGAGAGAGAGAGAGAGAGAGAGAGAGAGAGAGAGAGAGATCATACTTTTTCTATGGGAAACTTATGAACAAGTTAAATTACAAAAGGTCAGGATTACAATGCAACAACGAAAGACTTACTAGTTGCATATTTCTTACACTGAACTATATAGACTTCTAGAGAACGTATAACTACTATTAGAAGAATTAACCAAATAGGTGCCCACCTAGTCTTTTAAACTAAAAATAGCCGGTAGATGTATAATATATAATACATGTATAATATATGTATAATTGTGTATAATTGTGATGACCCGATAGGTCATCTAGAGTTTTAAACCCTAATTCCGTATTTCAAAACCTCAAATACCTCATTTTACCTTTCCTTGATTTGTGTGCACAGATCGGGTTTTTTCTTGAAGGCTTTTATGTTAAAAATTGATAAAATATGAACCTTAAAAATTCATTTGAGTTGACTTTAGTCAACATTTTGAACAAACAGACCCGGATATGTGTTTTGACAGTCCTGGTGGGTCTGTATCGTGATTTGGGCGTATGCCCAGAATCGAATTCGGAGGTCCCCAGCTCGAGTTTTCGTATTTTGTTGCAAAATTGAAGTTTGAAGGCTTAATGAATCTAAATGTTTGACCAATGTTTGACTTTGTTGATACCGGGTTCGCTTTTTGGTTCCGGAACCCAGTATAGGTTCGATACTATATGTATGACTTGCCTGTCGAATTTGGTGAGAAACGGAATTAGTTTGACGTGATTCGGACGTCCGGTAGTTAAAATAACAATTGTAAAGTTTTCATAAAAATTTCACTTGATTTGGTGTCCCATTCATAGTTCTAGGTGTTATTTTGGCAATTTGATTGCGCAATCAAGTTTGTATTATGCTTTCGGACTTGTGTGCATGATTAGTTTGGAGTCCAAAGGACTCGGGTGAGTTTCGGATAGGCTATGGAGTGAGTTTTGGAGTTAGGAAAATAGTTGGTGTATCTGGTTCTGGTGTTGGTCTCTGATCTCGCAATTGCGAGGTCAGTGTTCGCAATTGCAAACATTCAAATCCCTGTTAGGTTCACATTTGCGAACCAATTCTTCGCATTTGTGAAGAATGCTTGGGTCTGCAAGGGATCGCAATTGCGATCAAAAGGTCGCATTTGCGGGGGACCAGAGTTCGCATATGCGAACATTTCATCGCAAATGCGATGAAATTAGAGGTGCGAAGGCTTCGCAATTGCGGCGTATTTTTTGCATTTGCGGGGTTCGCAATTACAACATCTACAACTGATCAAAATCTGAGTTAAACGGTAATTATCTCATTCTTTCAAATTTTCAAACCTAGAGAACCTTAGAGGCGATTTTCCCAAGAGCCCTTCTTCACCAATTCATTGGTAAGTGATTCTATCTTTCAATCTTCCATTACATTTCATAAGATTTTAACCTAAAATCTAGTATTTTCATGGTGGAAATTGGGGGTTTGGTAGAATTAGGGATTTTTGGAAAAAAAATTAAAATTTAGACCTCAAATTGAGGCCGGATTTTGAAATAAATTACATAACCGGGCTCGGGGGGTGAATGGGTAACGGGTTTTGGTCCGAATTTCAGGTTTGGACCAAGCGGGCCCGGGAGTTGACTTTTCCAATAATGACCTAAATTGAATCTTTTGCAATCGTGGGTAGTTCCTAAGGCTTAATTTGAATCGTTTGGTTGGTAATTTGCCAGATTTTGTTGTTTCGGTGGCTTGTTTGAAAGGCAAAGCGGTGGTTGAGCTTTGAATTGATCTTTGGAGCGAGGTAAGTATCGGGTTAATCTTGACTTGAGGGATTAGGACTCGTTTGCCTATTTGCTACTTGTTTAAATGTTGGGTACATCGTATATGTGAGGTGATGAGTACTTATGCGTTGTTGTTGGGCTAAAGCATGCGGGTGTGACTTGTTTCTCTTAATTTAGTGCTTTCTTTGATCATGATATCCATGCTTAGACTAGTTAATTACTAAATAGATCGTTCTTTCTGCGTTTATGGACTATCTGTGATAATTGAGTATTGTTTCTGAAGTTGAGGTTGGTATTATGCAACCATTTTTTACGTAAGGCTTGTTCTTGTTCATTATATCTCCCTGTTGTTATATGTTCATTGTTATATAGTGCGGGAGAGTGTTAATGTATGAAGGGTGATGCCGTGTCGAATTTGAGTATTAATGCACGAAGGGTGATGCCGTGCCATATTGTGAGAGTTAATGCACGAAGGGTGATGTCGTGCCATATTTTTAGAGTTAATGCACGACAGGTGATGCTCGTGTCGTATCTATTGATTTATGATGAAAGTGAGAGCAAAAGTAAGAAGAGTGATGCCGTGCCATTATTATTGTTTCATAGTGAGGTTGAGGGTAAAAGCACGAAGGGTGATGCCGTGCAGTTTTGTTCATTATGTTTATTCGTTTTTCTAGTTAAGGGCTTATTGAATGTTTCTTGATATTATTCCCTGTTGTACTTATCGTATCTTGTACCCCCTTTCGTATGTCCCCTGCTAACAGTACATCTATAGCCTTTATTGTTGTTATGTTGTACGTATATTGCTATTTGCACAGGTTTATTTACGTGGGTGTCTTGTCATAGCCTCGTCACTACCTTGTTGAGGTTAGGCTCGACATATACGGAGTACATTGGATCGGTTGTACTCATACTACACTCTGCACTTCTTCTGAAGATTTTAGTACTGGTCACAGCTATCCGTGAGACGTTTCAGCTCGGATTCGTTTTGATGACTCGAGGTAGATCTGCTGGCGTCCGCAGACCTTGAACTCCCCTTCCACTTTCCCCTATTTATTGTTCTTATCATTCGACACAATTGTACTTATTTCAAACTCTGTATTTAAAAACTCTAGAAGCTCATGAATTATGACTCCAGATCTAGGGTGTACTTAGAAATTATTGGTTTTATGTCATTCCGCACTCAGTTTCAGTTTCATTTTGGCTCAATTGACTTTATTTATTAAAATTTATTAAAATTGTCTTAAAGATCCTCTAACGTTGGCTTGCCTAGAAAGTGGAATGTTAGGCGCCATCACGGTCCCAAAGGTGGGAATTCCGGGTCGTGACAAGTTTGTATCAGAGCACTAGGTATCCTAGGTCTCCCAAGTCACGAGCATGCTTAGTAGAGTCTAGAGGAACGGTACGGAGACGTCTGTAACTATCTTCCAGAGGCTAGAACAAATTTCATTTCTATTCTTCTCTGTCGTGCGATTTTATTCTCTCGTTGATAATTGAACTCTTCTACTCTTGTCCTCTCGCTTATGGCGAGAACACATACTGCATCTTCAGTTAGACAGTAGCTGGAGCCCCAGCGGCAGCTCCTACGAGGGGCAGAGGTCGAGGTCGCGCCAAAGGCTGAGGCAGAGGCAGAGCTCAGCCTAGAGCTCGAGCAGCAGCACCAGCAGTGGAGCCTCACGTGGATTTTGATGAGGAGGTTCCAGCTCAGACTTTACCTGTTGGACAAGCTCAAGTCCAGGAGGGGTTCATCGCCACCCTAGTGCTTCAGAAAGCTCTTTCCGTTTTGGGGGCCTTATGGAGAGCGTGGCATAGGCCGGTACATTTCCTATGGCACCAGCCGTCTCTCAGGCTGGGGAAGGAGCACAAACTCCCGCTACTCACAATCCGGAGCAGATGGCTCACCAGTATCAGACTCCAACAGCCTCGCTAGTTGGGATAGTTCAGTCGGTTGTTGCTGCACAAGCCAGTGGTGGACCTGCTATGTGTTATGAGGGCTTATTGAGATTGGACAAGTTCACAAAGCTCTTTCCAGTTCACTTCAGTGGTGCACTTTTTGAGGACCCACATGATTATCTTGACCGTTTCCATGAGGTGCTACGGAACATGGGGATAGTTGAGACCAATAGGGTTCAATTTTGTTGTGTTTCAGATGACGGGTTCCGCCAAGAGATGGTGGAAGGATTTTGTATCGACCAGGCCAGTTGGGTCGCCTTCTCTTACTTGGGACCAGTTCTCTCAGCTATTCTTAGCGAAGTTCCTCCCTATCACACCGAGAGATAATTACCGTAGGCAGTTTGAGCGTCTCTAACAGGGCGGTATGACTGTTACTCAGTAGGATACCCGTTTTGTGGATCTAGCCCGTCATGCTATTCTTCTTCTTGGTATCGAGAGAGAGAGAGAGGGTGAGGAGGTTTATTGAGGGACTCACTCATCCTATCAAGCTACAGATGGACAAGAAGACCGAAGGTGAGATTTCTTTTCAGACGGCTGCTAATGTCGCCAGGCGGATCGAGATGGTTCTTGCAAAGGAGAGAGGTCAGGGGTTTGATAAGAGGCCTCGTCATTCCGGTGGGTTCAGTGGTGCCTCATCTGGAGGCAGGGGTACTTTTGGTAGAGGCCATCCTTCCAGTTTATTTCATTCAGCACTCCAAGCATCCCACAGTGCTTTAGGCGGTCGCGGACCTCATATAACTCATTCCGACCAGCTAGCCTATAGTGCACCACCAGCTCCTATTAGTGCACCTTCGCTCCATAGTTTTCAGGGTGGTTACTTAGGTTGACGGGGTTAGATTTAGGGTCAGCAGTCATAATAGCCGAGGTCCTATTGTATTTATGGTGATCCGAGGCACATTGCTAGATTTTTCCCTCGGGCACCGAGCAGCTCACAACATCAGGGTTCTCGTGCCATGGTCACGACACCGGGTGCTTCACCGCCCGCTCAGCCAGCTAGAGGTAGGGGCCAGGCAGCTAGTGGTGGAGGTCATGCCGTTATAGGTGGAGGTTAGGCTGCTAGAGGGGGAGGCCAGCCAGCTAGGGCCCGTCCTAGAGATGTAGTTCAGAGTGGTGGGGCCCAACCCCGGTGCTATGCTTTTCCAGCCAGGCCTGAGGCTGAGTCATCTGATGCTGTTATCACAGTTACTGTTTTAATTAACCATAGAGATGCTTCAGTTTGATCCGGGCTCCACTTATTCCTACGTGTCATCCTATTTTGCCTCATATTTGGTTGTGCCTCGAGATTCTTTGATTGCTCCTGTGTATATGTCCATACCTGTAGGAGATTCTTTTATTGTAGATCGTGTTTATTGTTTGTGTGTGGTTACCATTGGGAGTCTTGAGACTAGCGTAGATCTCCTACTTCTTAATATGGTTGATTTTGATGTCATCTTGGGTATGGATTGGCTATCACCTTATCATGCTATATTAGATTGTCACGCCAAGACGGTGACCTTAGCCTTGCCGAGGTTGCCTCGATTAGAGTAGAGAGAGACTCCTAGCTATTCTACTAGCCGAGATATCTCTTATGTGAAGGCTCAGAATATAGTCGAGAAGGGGTGTCTAGATCATTTGGCTTATGTCCGCGACTCTAGTGCGAAGGTTCCTTTCATGGATTTAGTACTAGTTGTTCGTGAGTTTCCAGAGGTGTTCCCTACAGACCTGTCGGGGATGCCACCCGACAGAGATATTGACTTCTGTATTAACTTGGCTCCGGGCACCCAACCTATTTCTATTCCGCCATACCATATGGCCCTGCCAAAGTTAAAAGAATTGAAGGAGCAGTTACAAGACTTGTTTGATAAGGGCTTCATTAGACCTAGTGTCTCGCCTTGGAGGGTGCCTGTGTTGTTTGTGAAGAAGAAAGATGGATCGATGAGGATATGCATAGATTACCGTCAGTTGAACAAAGTCACCATCAAGAACAAGTATCCATTGCCGAGGATTGATGACTTATTTGATCAGCTTCAGGGTGCCAAGGTGTTTTCAAAGATCGATTTGAGGTCTGGCTACCATCTGTTGAGGATTAGGGCATCCGATATCCCTAAGACAGCTTTCAGACTCGATATGGACATTATGAGTTTCTAGTGATGTCATTTGGGCTGAAAAATGCCCCAGCAACATTTATGGATTTGATGAACCGGGTGTGCAAGACCTATTTGAATTCCTTTGTGATTGTGTTTATTGAGGATATCTTGATCTACTCCCGTATCCGAGAGGAACATGAGCAGTATCTTCGGATTGTACTTCAGACTCTGAGAGATAGCCAGTTATATGCCAAGTTTTCAAAGTGCGAGTTTTGGTTTGAATCGGTCGCTTTTTTTGGCACGTCGTATCGGCAGAGGGCATTCAGGTGGATCCTAAGAAGATTGAGGCAGTTCAAAACTGGCCTAGACCCACTTCAGCTACGAAGATCAGGAGTTTCTTGGGTTTAGTAGGTTATTGCCGTCGATTTGTGGAGGGGTTTTCATCTATAGCAGCCCCATTGACTAGGTTAAACTAGAAGGGTGCCCCGTTCAGATGGTCAGACGAGTGTGAGGCGAGCTTTCAGAAGCTCAAGACTGCTTTGACTACAGCGCCAGTGTTGGTGTTGCCCACAGGTTCAGGATCTTATGCGGTGTATTGTGATGCATCTCGCATTGGGCTTGGTGCAATATTGATGCAGGACCGCAAGGTGATTGTATATGCGTCGCGGTAGCTGAAGGTTCATGAGAAGAATTACCCTGTTCATGACTTAGAGTTGGCAGCCATTGTTCATACGCTGAAGATTTGGAGGCACTATCTTTACGACGTATTGTGCGAGGCATTTACAGATGATCGGAGCTTGCATTATTTGTTCAAACAGAAGGATCTAAATTTAAGGCAGAGGAGGTGGTTGGTACTATTGAAAGACTATGATATCACCATCTTGTATCATCACGGGAAGGCCAATGTGGTGGCCGATGCCTTGAGTAGAAAGGCAGTGAGTAGGGGCTATCTTGCGTACATTCCAGTCAGTGAGAGACTGCTTGCATCAGATGTTCAGGCTTTGGCCAATCAGTTTGTGAGGTTGGATGTTTCAGAGCCCTGTCGTGTTCTAGCTTGTACAGTCGCTCGGTCTTCCTTGTTTCAGCGCATCAAGGAGCGACAGTATGATGACCCTCATTTGCTTATCCTCAAGGACACAGTGCGACATGGTAGTGCCAAATAGGTTACTGTTGGAGATGCGAAGTTTTGAGGATGCAAGGTCATATTTGTGTGCCTAATGTAGATGGACTTCGTGAATTGATTCTTGAGGAGGCCCACAGTTCCCGATATTCTATTCATGCGGGTGCCACCAAGATGTATCAGGACTTGCGGCAACATTATTGGCGGAGAAGGATGAAGAAGGATATAGTTGCATATGTAGCTCAGTGTCTAAATTGTCAGCAAGTAAAGTATGAGCATTAGAGACCGGGTGGTTTACTTTAAAAGTTAGAGAATCCTGAGTGGAAGTGGGAGCTTATCACTATGGACTTCGTTATTGAGCTTCCACGGACTCAGAGGAAGTTCGATGCGGTATGGGTCATTGTGGATAGGCTAACTAAGTCAGTGCATTTCATTTTTGTGGCAATTACCTATTCTTCAGAGTAGTTGGCTGAGATTTGCATACGCTAGATCATTCGTCTCCACGGTGTGCCCGTGTCTATCATTTCTGTTTGAGGTATGCAGTTCACCTCGCACTTCTGGAGGGCAGTACAACGTGAGTTGGGCACGCAAGTTGAGTTGAACACAATATTTCATCCTCAGATGGACGGACAGTCCGAGAGCACTATTCAGATATTGGAGGATATGCTTCGCGCTTGTGTTATAGATTTCCTGGGTCCGTGGGATCAGTTCTTGCCACTTGTGGAGTTTGCCTATAGTAACAGCTACCAGTCGAGCATTCAGATGGCTCCCTATGAGTCATTATAAGGGAGGCTGCCGATCACCAGTTGGATGGTTTGAGCCAGGGGAGACTCGGTTGTTGGGTAAAGATTTGGTACAAGATGCCTTGGATAAGGTCAAGATTATTCAGGATCAACTTCGCACAGCTCAGTCCAGGCAGAAGAGTTATGCCGATCGTAGAGTTCGTGATATTGCATTCATGGTCGAAGAGAGGGTATTGCTCCGGGTTTCACCCATGAAGGGTGTGATGAGGTTAGGAAAGAAGGGCAAGTTGAGCCCTAGGTATATCAAACCTTTTGAGATTCTTTAGAGAGTGGGTGAGGTGGCTTACAAGCTCGCATTGCCACCTAGTTTGTCAGCAGTCCATCCGGTGTTCCATGTTTCCATGCTTCGGAAGTATCATGGTGATCCGTCCTATGTGTTAGATTTCAGTCCAGTTCAGTTGGACGGCTTATGAGAAGGAGCCGGTGGCTATTCTAGCCTTGCAGGTTCGTCAGTTTAGGTCAAAGAGTTATCCTTCAGTTCGAGTGCAATAGAGAGGTCAGCCCGTCGAGGCAGCTACTTGGGAGTCCGAGTCGGACATGCGGAGTAGAAATCTACACCTTTTCACCAGTCCAGGTACTTTTTTATGTCCGCTCGAGGATGAATGGTTGTTTTAGAGGTGGAGAATGTGATGACCCGATAGGTTATCTAGAGTTTTAAACCCTAATTTCGTGTTTCGAAACCTCAAATACCTCATTTTATCCTTCCTCGATTTGCATGCACAGTCCTGGGTATTTTTTTGAAAGGCTTTTATGTTAATAATTGATAAAATATGAAATTTTGCCTTAAAAATCCATTTGAGTTGACTTCAGTAAATGTTTTGAGAAAACGAACCCAGATCTGTATTTTGACGATTCCGGTGGGTCTGTATCGTGATTTGGGACTTGGGAGTATGCCCGAAATTGAATTCAGAGGTCCCTAGCTCGAGTTTTCGTATTTTGTTAAAAAAATTGAAGTTCGACGGCTTAATGAATCCAAAAGTTTGACCAGTGTTTGACTTTGTTGATACCGGGTATAGGTTCGATACTATATTTATGACTTGCCTATCGAATTTGGTGAGAAACGGAATTACTTTGACGTGATTCGAACGTCCGGTTGTTAAAATAGCAATTCTAAAGTTTTCTTGAAAATTTCACTTGATTTGGTGTCCGATTCATAGTTCTAGGTATTATTTTGGCGATATGATCGCGCGAGCAAGTTCGTATGATATTTTCGTACTTGTGTGCATCTTTGGTTTGGAGCCCCGAGGGCTCGAGTGAGTTTCAGATAGGCTACGGAGTGAGTTTTGGACTTAGGAAAATAGCTGGTGTATCTGGTCCTGGTGCTGGTCTCTGATCTCGCAATTGCGAGGTCAGTGTTCGCGATTGCGAACATTCAAATCCCTGTTATTTTCGCATTTGCGAACCACTTCTTCGCATTTGCGAAGAATGCCTGGGTCAGCAAGGGATCGCAATTGCGATCAAAAGGTCGCATTTGCGAACATTTCACCGCAAATGCGATGAAATCATAGGTGCGAAGGCTTCGCAATTGCGACGTATTTTTCGCATTTGCGGGGGTTCACATCTACAACTGATCAAAATTTGAGTTAGACGGGAATTAACTCATTCTTTCAAATTTTCGAACCTAGAGAACCCTAGAGGCGATTTTCCCAAGAGCCCTTCTTCCCCAGTTCATTGGTATGTGATTCTAACCAATTTTATTTCAATCTTCCATTATATTTCATAAGATTTCAACCTAAAATCTAGTATTTTCATGGTGGAAATTGGGGGTTTGGGTAGAATTAGGGGATTTTGAGAAAAAATTGGAATTTAGACCTCCAATTGAGGTCGGATTTCGTAATAAAATACATAACCGAGCTCGGGGCGTGAATGGGTAATCGCGTTTTGGTCCGAATTTCAGGTTTGGACCAAGCGGGCCCGAGAGTTGACTTTTGTTGACTTTTTCAATAATGACATAAATCGAATCTTCTACGACCGTGGGTAGTTCCTAAGACTTAATTTGAATCGTTCAGTTGGTAATTTGCTAGATTTTGTTGGTTCGGAGGCTTGTTTGAAAGGCAAAGCTGTGGTTGAGCTTTGAATTGATCTTGGAGCGAGGTAAGTGTCGTGGTTAATCTTGACTTGAGGGATTAAGACGTGTTTGCCTATTTGCTACTTGTTTAAATGTCGGGTACAACGTATATGTGAGGTGACGAGTACTTATGCGTTGTTGTTGGGATAAAGCATGCAGGGGAGACTTGTTTCTTTTAATTTAGTGCTTTCTTTGATCATGATATTCATGCTTAGACTACTTAATTACTAAATTGATCGTTCTTTCTGCATTTATGGAATATCTGTGATAATTGAGTATTGTTTCTGAAGTTGAGGTTGGTACTATTGTGACGACCCGACCCGTCGTCCCATGTATTACATCCCCGTTTTCCCCATTTATTGCTTCTTCATGTTTCATTATCAGCAACGAGTGTGTTATAGTTGAATTGAATTGGTTTGGATAGGAAATGAGAAACTTAGTCTCTTTAAGGAAGGATTAAGTTGGAAAGGTCAACCGGACGTTGACTTATGAGTTAGAAGGCTCGGATGTGATTTCCGGTAATTCGGTTAGCTTAGGGGGATGATTTGTGACTTGGGAGTGTGATCGGAATTGATTTTGGAGGCCCTGTGTAGAATTAGGCTTGAATTGGCGAGGTTAGTATTTTAATAATTCCGGTGGATGGGTGAGAATTTGATCCGGGGGTTGGAATGGAATTCCGAGAGTTGCCGTAGCTTCGTTAAGTGATTTTGGATATGTGTGCAAATTTTCAGGTCATTCGGACATCGTTTGGTCGGGTTTTTGATCGAAAGTGCATTTCGGAAATTCTTGAAGAACTTAGGCTTGAATCCGATGTGAATTGATGATTTTAGTGTTGTTAGGTGTGTTTTGATGATTGGAGCAAGTTCGTATGATGTTTTAAGACATGTTGGTGCTTTTGGTTGAGGTCCCGGGGGCCTCGGGGTGATTTCGGAGGGCTATCGGGATGAAATTCAAGTTGAGGAAATGGCAGATTTTGCTGGTATCTGGTATGTTCGCTTCTGCGGAAATGGACCGCATAAGCGGTTCCGCAGAAGCGTAATCTTGGTCGCAAAAGCGGTCTGGAGTGGAGTTGGGCAGCTCCGCAGAAGCGGAACACTTCTCGCTTAAGCGAGTCCGCAGAAGCGGACAGGCGATAGCAGAAGCGGGTTTGGCCAGGAGGTGAGCTTCCGCAGAAGCGAAAATTTGTGTCGCAGAAGCGGCCCTTGAGTTTTAATGAAATTCCGCATAAGCGGACAAAAACCGCAGAAGCGGTTGCGCGGAAGCGGGCGTGGGAACCGCAGAAGCGGAAACCCCTGAAGCCAGTAGGAGTTTTATATTCATTTTGTTCCGCGAGGGTTTTGTTATTTCCACCATTTTTAAGCGAGCTTTGGAGCTATTGGACGGAATTGAAGGGGGATTTCGACTAGGTGTGATTGGAGGTAAGTCCCTTGGCCTAAATACATGGAACTTTGATAGATTTAACATGGAAATTGGTTGAAATTCTTCAAAAAGGGGTAAAGCTAGGGCTTGAGTTTTGATATTTTAAATTGGGATTTGATAGGTCATTTGAGCTCGGATTTGGGAGTTCTTGGTATGTATGAACTCGTGGCGAGACGAGGAATCCGGTAATGTGAGTTTTGTAATTTTTTGAGAAGTGGGCCCGGGGCTCGGGTTTTGCTAGTTTCGAGATTTCTGCTATTTCTCGATTGTTTTCGATTGGGTATTGTTCCCTTAGCATATTGTGATGTATTCGCTCTGATTTTGGTTAGATTCGACGCGCGTGGAGGCCGATTCGAGGGGCAAAGGCGTCGCGAGCTAGGGATTTCACCGGTTCGAGGTGAGTAATACTTGTAAATGATATCCTGAGGGTTTGAAACCCCGGATTTGCACATCATAGTGCTGTATTGTGGTGACTTGCACGCCAGGTATGAGTGTGGGGTAGAGCACCGTTGGGGATTGCGACTTGGTCCGTCCCGGTTGTTGATTTTACTGCGTAATTGACTGAAACCTACTTGATGCTATCGTGATTTGGCTTGATTGCCATGTTTTGGGCTTCGTGCCGATTATTTGAATCCTTTAGGGATTATTATCACTGTTTTCATGACACTTAGCATATTAAATGATTTTAGTCCTGAGTTAAACCCTGTTTTGAAATGTGCAGTCATATTGTTAAAGTTTAAAGACTTAAATTGCATTTTTCTGATGTTTTGAGTTAAAAGCTATTACTTGACATTGCCCGAGTGGCTCATTTGCATGTTCTGGACTGAGGATGGATCGGGCTGCACGCCGCAGTGATACTATGATGATATTGCGCTTGGGCTGTAGGAGCCCCTCCGGAGTCTGAACCCCCACAGTGAGCGCGGGTACCCAAATTGATCGGGCTGCGCGCCGCAGCGGTCATGTGCATTGCATTGCATTCATGCATTGGTTCCTGTTTGTACTACGTGACATGACATTCAGCACTCTCATTTCATGGGCATTCATGCTACATCTTGCACTGTTTACCAGACGCCCTGGTGTTAATTGTTAGTGGAGTGCTGTGCCCGAGGGGCTGACTTATGTGCGGACTTGCACTATCTGATTACGCATTCATTTGCTTGACTGTTGGAAAAGGATATTTTCAAAAGAGGTTTTTAAACTGAGCCAGATATTTTCTAAAGGATTTTTTCACGGTTTTACTGTTTTTTTTCTCAAAGGGTTGTATTGTCCTATATAGCATGATGGAGTGCTCTTACGTGATTTCTTGTCTCTTAGTTATTATTTACTCTTATTACCACTGAGTTGGAAGTACTCACTTTACTCCCTGCACCTCGCGTGTAGTTGCAGGTATTGCTCACCCGGTAGCGGGTGATTAGCGGACTGAAGGTAATACTAATGTAGCTGAGCAAGGTGACCGCCAGCGTTCGCGCCACCGGATGTTGTCTTTTGTTTTTCCAAAAATTTATTTTTGTATAATATTGGCCCTGTAGTTAAATCAGGTTCCTTTAGATGCTCGTGACTTGTGACACCCCGGTCGGGTTGTGTTGGGTTGTACATACTGGTTATTATTGTCGTTAAGCTATATTCACCTATTCGTTTATGTTTAATAAATGTTAAAGAGACGATTTGGGTTAGTTGGCTGGCCTTGTCTTCACGAGAGGCGCCATCACGACCGGGTTTGGAAATTGGGTCGTGACAACTATGGAACCATTTTTTACGTAAGGCTTGTCCTTGTTCATTCTATCTCCATGTTGTTATATGTTCATTGTTATATGGTAAGGGAGAGTGTTAATGCACGAAGGGTGATGCCGTGTCGTATTTGAGTCTTAATGCACGAAGGGTGATGCCGTGCCATATTGTGAGAGTTAATGCACGAAGGGTGATGCTGTGTCGTATCTATTGATTTATGATCAAAGTGAGAGTAAAAGCACGAAGAGTGATGTCATGCCATTATTATTGTTTCATAGTGAGGTTGAGAGTAAAAGCACGAAGAGTGATGTCGTGCAGTTTTATTCATTATGTTTATTGGTTTTGCTGGTTAAGAGCTTATTGAATGTTTCTTGATATCATTCTATGTTGTACTTATTGTATCTTGTACCCCCCTTTCGCATGTCCCCTCCCAACAATACATGTTTAGCCTTTATTGTTGCTATGTTGTACGTATATTGTTATTTGCACAGGTTTATTTACGTGGGTGTCTTGTCATAGACTCGTCAATACTTCGTCGAGGTTAGACTCAACGCTTACGGAGTACATTGGTCAGTTGTACTCATACTAAATTCTTCACTTCTTGTGTAGATTTTTTTACTGGTCCAAGATGTCCGTAAGGTGTTTCAGCTCGGATTCGTTTTGGAGACTCGAGGTAGGTCTTTTGGTGTCCGGAGACCTTGAAGTCCCCTTCCACTTTCCCCTATTTACTGTTCTTATCATTCGAGATACTTGTACTTATTTCAAACTCTGTATGTAGAAACTCTAGAAGCTCGTGAATTGTGACTCCAGATCCGGGGTGTACTTAGATATTATTGGTTTTTATACCATTCCGCACTCAGTTTTAGTTTCATTCTGCTTAATTGACTTTACTTATTGAAATTGATTAAAACTAGCTTAAAGATCCTCTAACGTTGGCTTGCCTAGCAAGTGAAATGTTAGGCGCCATCACGGTTCCGAAGGTGGGAATTCCGGGCCGTGATAATAATCTATATATATCGGCTACGAAAAGTAAACATTGATTTTGGATGACTATTTGTGTAACAATCCCTAGTAATCATTACAATCTAACTTGAATATATAGAACTAGAGTAGCAACAGACCACCATATCTTCTATAGTTGCATGGCTGATCTGTTCCTGTTTACCTTAAAAAATGTGAGTAACAATTAAAGATAATTTGTGGTTTTAAAGATATGTGATATATTCTAATACTAGTGATTACACAAGTAATATTAAGCTTAAGTAAGAAGAATTGGTGAACCAAATAAGTGTTGTTGGAGCAATAGGGGCCTCGAGCTTGATTATCCCAGGGACCTCGAGGTCAGCTAAGAACAATAAAGAATGAAAACTAAAGTAAAGACAATAAAGCTGAAGAATAATTGTTGAGCCCGTTAAACAAGAAAAGCAGAGTTGAATGTTCTATTGCCGTGAATAATGTAATGTTTACAAATGATTGGCGTCCCATTTATATAGGAAGGTAAAACCCTAATATGGTACATTTCCAATTATGAAAAAAAATTCTATTGGTACAGCTGTATAACGACCTAGTCGGACTTTTACTATTTCGTACAAATCTTATCCTATAATTTATGCCCTGATCCACGTGTCCTTGAGAAATTTCCGCTCTTTCTTGAGTGCCTTCGAGACTGTACTGCCCTTGATGTAGGTCGCGCCAGGACTTCGATATTATTCCTCGAGGTGTGTGTCCTTCAGCCAGCTCCGACCCCTACTTCAAGTCGTCTGGACTCGTACTCACAGCCCAATTTAAGACTTCAAATTCGGGCTTCTTGATTTCGACCGTATACAGATAATCCTCGCGTTTCTTAGAATTAGGTGATAAGAAACAATTTGAACCTCGCTCTTCTCGAGCCACTTGTGATGACATCATGCCCGTGACGTAGGCACTTGAAGTGACCGAAAATGTCATGTCAGTGTGCTTCCCCAAAACGTCCAATACGTTTCAGCCTTTGTCTGTCATTTGCGTCGTCGGTTCCGTCGTCAGCTTCCTATAAATAAGAAGTTACTTGACTAAACACAAACTACACTTATTCCTTCTTCATCTACTTTTAGTCTTTTCCCATTTCTACCTTTTCCTCTAATCACCCATTTCTATGGTTCAAAACTGTGACCACAAGGTCACATGGCAGCAACTTTACCAGTTACGCCAAGGCTTCCTTTTTCAAAGCTTCGGCTCGAGACAATGGGAGAAGGGCATCAGATCTTTCTCGTATCAGAAGATATGTGAACTCTATGCTGCTGCTCATCTCCCTTAACTTCAACCTGGTGTGGCGCTTAATTCCTGTTGCTTTCCGTGGAATGAGGTGGCACTATCATCTACTAACTTTTGCATCCCACACCGGAACAGAGTTCCGAGGATGAACACTCTTGGATTGTTGCTTGTGCATCTTGCAACCCCTTTTGGTTTTTTCCTATATTGCGGCCCAAAACTTCATTCGAATGATCGATCTTGGCTGCTGGAGATATAATTACATTTATCAAGGGCCTCCTGCCCCATACATACTTCCCCAAAGATCTGAAAGGGTGCCCCCGAGGAAAGAAATTCCAAAGACGATGCTCTCGAGGACGTGGTCTTAAAAGTGGATTAGGTTTGTTTTTTGGCTTTGTTTTTTGCTTCTTTGTTCCTGTGTAAGCATCCTTCGTGGGTGCCATAGCTATAATTTGTAAATACTTCTTGGAAGTAAAAAATGATCCTTTTGTATCCCTTCTGGTTTCTGCTGAATTTTACTCTATCTTTATTCGTAAAAGACTTTGATTAGATGGTTTCAATAGCTAGCCCAAATATCAAGCTCAGGACATAATAAACCCTTAGGTTTTTACTATAGTACCCCTCGAGGTTCTCGTTAATCCTCGAACTGAGCTTAAATGCGAACTCCGAACATCATGATCCCCGAGCTCGAGTTAGGTGAGAGCAAGATCTCAAAATGAAGTTAATCCTTAGATCTTTTCGTAGTCCCCGAGTGAGAAATTTCCCCGACTCGGTTAGCCCTTGGGCTTTGGAGTCGAGCAGGCATGTGATCGAACTTGTAATAAGGATAGGCCTTAGGCCTTACAAATAGTCCCCGAGTGAGAATTTGCTCAAACCGGATAGCCCTTGGGCTTAGTAGTCGAGTGAGTGTTTGCTCGAACTCGAAATAAAGTTAGCCCTTTAGGCTTTATAGATAGTCCCCGAGTGAGAATTTGCCGAACTCGGATAGCCCTTGGGCTTAGTAGTCGAGTGAGTGTTTGCTCGAACTCGAAATAAAGTTAGCCCTTAGGCTTTATAGATAGTCCCCGAGCGAGAATTTGCTCGAACTCGGGTAGCCCTTGGGCTTAGTAGTCGAGTGAGTGTTTGCTTGAACTCGACTTGTAGGCTGCCCTTTATGATTTTTGACAAATTAATTCTCGATGCCTTGGTCCTGATGCCAATATCATGACATAAGCAGTTGAAGTGACTGAAAAGTTGCTTTTTGCATGATTCCCAAAATCATTAATTGGGGGCAGTTAACGGTCGGCCTTTTGGCTTCCTCAGCACGCTTAAGTGATCTCTATAAATTGGCTAATTCCACAACCTTACAAACTTTCATTCTCATATTGTTCTCAAAGTCTCATTAGCCTTTTTCCATTTCCTTGAATTCTCCCTTCTATTTACTGTCAACACTTCTTCATTTTCTTGGGTCTTCCGCTTTTCTGATGGCTAACACCTCTAAACCGGTTTCTCAAAAAGAAAAAACTTCTTCATCTTCCCGATCAACCAAGAGTAAACCAGTAGTACCCCCTCGTATAAAAGAGTGCATCCCTCCACCATGTGAAATAACATCCGATTTCAAAATCAATAAACCTGCATCAATACCAGGCCGATGCGAGCCCATGTCTCGATATGTTTGCTTGGTGACCGAGGCCGAGCTCGGGCAAGTGAAGGAGGACTGCAAGTGGGATAATAAAGAAATAGTGATCCCTTCCTCCAAGGAGGACATCACTACATATAAAGCGGGGTACTTGAGCATATATACCTACCCATTTACGTTGGGTCCTGCAATCCCGGCTCAAGGTCCCATAAATCCGGTTATTCTTGACTTTTGCCAACGATAGTGAGTGACGCTGGCCAGGTCTACCCATCCTTCTGGCTCGTTTACGTGATCATGTTCTTTTTGAACCAAGTTGAGGGGATGACTTTTAACCTCGATCATTTGATCAGACTGTACAGTCCCCGACTTTATCGTGGGGGTTTGATAAAGTTGCAACGGCGATCCTTAAAATCTCTCTTCTCTAGCATCGATGAGGACTGTAAGCACGTGATTTTTGCCCTAAGCAAACTATTTCCAAAAGTCTCAAATAATTGATTTCTCTATTATTTTACAATTTTTGTGAATTTTTTGCTACATTTTTGTGTTAATTGGTTGCATTTTATTCATATGAAATACAAATAGGCATTTGCATTTAGGGATTTAATGTCACAATTTTAGTATTAGTTAGTTTTAGAACAAAGTTAAAGAAAATTGCAAAAAATAGTTCTTTATACGTTTAATTGTTAATTGTTGTATTTATCTTTAAATAGAATTTTAAATAATTTTAGGAGTTAAATAGATTAATTAGGTCTTTGTTTTGTTTTAACATTTTATAAAATCAGAAAAAATAATAAGTAAATACAAAAGGCTAACAAAAGAAAAGAGTAAAAATAAAATAAAAGAATGGTCTTGATGAAAGACCAAATTTTGGGCCAAAATTCAATTTTAAGCCCAAAAGTCATTCAAAACCGGACCAAACCACTGGCCCAAACGCCCTGCCCGGTCCAATTGCCCCATACTCAAAACTACGTCGTTTTGACGTCGTTTAATCGTGACCGTCCATCCCCTCAAATCCAATGGCCTGGATTGATCCTTCAATTCAAATAAAAGTGTCCGAAATTATACCCAAAACCCTAAAACATCCCTCACCCTCCTCGTACTCCCTGTAACGCTGGCGTTACCCCATCGTCCTCCTCCCATCTCCGCCGGCCGGAAATCATCGCCGGCAGCGGCGGCGATGCTCCAATGGACCCCAAAATTACACCATTGAATCCCCGTCCCCTCCTCTTTCCAAATCCCCAAATCCCATCCCTCAAATCCTAGCCGATCTTCTCAAATCTTAGATCGAAATCTCCGGTGAAAACCCTAAATCATCCAAACTCGTCCAAATTCACACCCTACCCTCCTCCGACCTCTATCATCCCTAATCCTCATTGGCTTCTCTCAAATGTTAGCGGAACTGTTCGAATCTAAATCATGGCGATGGCAGAATTCTAGGAATTTGGGTTTGCTCATTTTTTTTGGATTCCATGAGTTCTGCATTGGATTCGAGTCACGAAATAACGTGTTCATTTGTTCTTTGGTAAGAACAAACGATTACGTTATTCCGAGGCTCGAATCGTTTTTTCTCCGGCCTCCAGTTCGGGCTCCATAGGTAATGTCTTCTGGTTCATTCACCTTTGTTATCGATTGTTATCTCTTCTCGATTAAGTTAATTTAGGATTTGCCCGCATTATTCATTTGTCTGTTAATTGGCCTGTGTTTAGTATGAGGATTTCTTTTATTTCCGTTTACTTGGCTTTTATCCATGATAATGATTTGAAATTAGGGTCAAGCATATTAGCTTACATTTTAGTTTTGCTTCATGTATGATTTAAGTCCATTAGTCGATATGATTTTTACTTTCATTAGTGTAGATAATCTGTTATTTGATCTTGCTTGAGCTTTGTTTGGTTTTGTTTTGGTTAACTGTTAATCTTGTATTAGTTGATTGGTTAGCTTAGTTTAGTTAGTAATCAGTATCTAGTTTAGTTAGTTTGTTCAGGTTTAGTTGAACTTGTGAATTCCTTTTAGTGTTTAATCCTAATTGCTGACTGAGGTAAAGGGATTGGGTCATTTGGTAAATTTTAGTCTAGATAAAGGATAGTTTGGACATTTAGGGTTGGGTAGTAATTTCAGGGAGCAAATAAGGGTAGTTTAGGCATGGAAAAGGGTAGTTTTGTTAAGAATAGTAATTTCAAAACAAAAGAAAGGGTAGTATAAACATTGTGTGGGTAGAAGAACACCCTAGGGCCTTCTAGAATAGGACTTTAGTGTAGGATTCAGTAAACTTAGGGAAGTAACTTGAGAAACAAGTCAGAAATTGAAGGACTAATGGGTGAAATCTGAAATTAAAAGAAGGAAAACTGTGTGAGTGCCATCTAGAACATTCTACCCTATTTGTTGCCTATAAAAGGCAACCCCAATGCATTCATTGGGGGAGTTTTTTGGCCACCAAAATTTCCCCCAAAACAATACTCTTCCAGTTTCAGATCCAAATCTTCTTTTAGTTCTTAGTTCTAAAAAAAAAGTACAAAAACAAACAAAATCCAGTAAAAAAAAAAACTGTTTCATTCAATTTTCTAGCTGAATTCTAGTTTTGGTAGTTGAATTACATTCCCGAGTTCATTTTTGGTAATTTGAAGATTCAGAGAGTTTTCTATTGGATTTCGAGTAATTTTGGGAGTTCATTCAATCTGTTCTGGCCAGTTTAATTGGGTTTTCTGATTGCTGAAGTTGTCTCTGATACTGTTGTGATTTCGAATAGTTATAGGCATAATTGAACTGGTTTTGTTGAAGTTTTGGGCTACTGAAAGTTGTAGAGGGTGCTGGGTTCATTTGTGTTGATTTTGGTGCTGTTTTGGTTGATTAGCTGTTTGTGTTTGGTTTTGAATCCTTCCTGAGCTATTGAATTTTCTGGTCTGCTCCTGATTTCTACTGATACTGCCGCTGACTTCCTCTTCTTCTTCTGAATTTTGCATCTCAGGTACACATTCTTGAATTCATTTCCATGTAACTGTGAATTGAAGTTGGAATAGAGAAATGCATCAGATCTATATGCGAAGATGATTTTCTGTTGTTTATAGTTAATTAGCTGCTTGTTAATTAGCTGTTTTGTGGTCATTTAGTCAGCCTGTGTTGGCATTACGTGCAGAGGGTATTAGGCTGCATAATTAAAACTGTTTTAGTTTGGTTTGGACTGTAATTAAGTGATTTGGACTGTTATTTGAACCTTCAGTTTGTAGTCATGGGTCAAACTCTATAGTTGTGTAGTCATTGAGATTCGAATATTTTGAAGTATTTTAAAATTGTATTCATTAGACTGTGAGCTATAATTGTATAATCACTATCAGTGTATTTGTTAATCTGAGCATTGTTCGGAGGCCAGTTAGAATGAGCATTGACTTAGGATTTAATCAAATGTGTGCATACTTTTAGGGTCAATCAAAGTTTAGTTTACCTTTGGAAATCAGAACAACATACTAATGTAATAAGTTTGCGTCTCCCGCTTCAATAAACGTTGATCACGCTGATTAGTTCATTGGATTCAATAATAGATTGTATGAGATATGATTAAATTGAAGGTTGTTGAGTTAATTGAACTTGGAGCTTCCTTCAATTGGTACTCAAATTATGCATCTAATTGCGCAGACTCAGCCATGAGTACTAGGCTGACCCCAAAAGTTCTAAGCCTAAAATCCCACCCGGATGTTCTGGTGTCATTGATGCCCGGGCTGCCTGTGCCTCTGCTGTACCGCTCGACTTGGGCTATTAGGCTGGACTTGAGAACAAATACACTAAAGACTTTCACTCCTTTAAATCATGATTTAGTCCAGGCTTTGGGCTTGTTAAGTAAGACTCTTTAGAGATAATCCCTTAACAAATAATGCTTCAACAAATGAGATGAGCCTCGCTAAACAAAACTCATAAATTGCGGGGCCCTCATCCAGTGTTTATACAAAATACTTAGACTTCGGGACGGGCCGTTTAGCAAATTTCACGGCCTTCCCCAAAATAATAACGCGTTAGTCACTTTAGGCGTGTTTTTAATAATCTTACTTTCTTAAATACGGATGCACATTTATATGACCCAAATCCAAATCTCAACAGAGTCGAAATGTGTTGACAACCACGGGTGCACTGGTGCGACGTGGTTCGAGACGCATTTTCACGACGTTGCAATTCTTATTAAAAATAAAAATAAAAGCGGGTTACTAATAAAAGGCACATAAGTTAGAACATGTTTTGAAATCAGATAAAATCAAATACAACAGTTGAGCGACCGTGCTAGAACCACGAAATCCGGGAATGCCTAACACCTTCTCCCGAGTTAATAGAATTCCTTACTCAGATTTCTGGATCGCGGACTGTTAAATAGAGTCAATAATTTCCTCGATTCGGGATTCAACCGGTGACTTGGGACACCATTAATCTCTCAAGTGGCGACTCTGAATTTTAATAAATAAATCCCGTTTCGATTGTCCTTTAAATGGAAAAACTCCTTTACGCCCTTGCGGGTGTAGTGAAAAAGGAGGTGTGACAAGGACAAAGACCGTGGATGGAAGAGCTGGTTCGTTCGAGTCGGGACCACCGATCCGATTCCCGCTAATTGGATGTCGTTCCTCGAGGAGTGGAACATGAAACGTGAGTACGCAGCAGGCTTACACCCTGCTTTATTTCCTTTTCCCTGGCTTTATATTTTTCATTGGTCTAACCCCTTTACGATGGTGTAGCCGCTACCTGGTTTCCTGGCAGGGTCCTAGACCTTGAGGGTTGGGTCCGTAAGCTGGCCTCCGTCTCCTCTTATTCGGAGCGTTGCTGGCGAGATCTCGCCAAGGGTCGATGGGAGGCCCAAAACCATGGTGAGTTCTCTTGTTTGTTTTGTTGTATTTCTTTCATGGGGTATTTACCTAGGTTTCATGTAGGTCTTGGAGACGCCGTTGATTTGCGGCCGGCCCCGGATGATGAAGAAGAAGTTCCGAAGTCCCCTAAAGAAAGAAAGAGAAGAAGAGTGACGCCCGCCAATCCCCCGAAGCCTAAGAAGAGTGTGGCTCGAAGGTCCAAGAGTGATACGGCGGCCTTATCTCCGGAAATGGTCCAACGTCTCCGAGACCAAGAGAAGAAGAAGAAGAAGATGACGATTGCCTGTTAGTAGCCCATGAAAGAAGAGATGTTGGTGTTTCGAAGTTCGTCGAGCCGATAAAGGTTGATGCGGCACATTCCAGAATCGAAGAAATTTCCGAGGGGAGTTCAAATAAAGCCCTCGAGCTATCGTGTAGAAAAAAGACACCTCGCCAACGAGGCCATCTGGAGAGTGAGGCCGAACGGCTCAGTCCCGAGCCTCTTCATAATAAAGATACCGCCCCAAGTGTATCATTTGGGGTAATCAATGTAGATGACTCACCTCTCGGCCCCGAGTTTTCCAATGGGCAAATCCGAGATGCTCAGAATATGAGGTCTTCTGAAGTGGAAGCAAGCCATGAAGGACATGACATCTTTTGAGAATTCCTTGCGAGGCTTGAAGATGGCCCCGACCCAGATGCTTCTTTCATTTTTGATGTGGCTCGTAGACTCTTCAAACAAGTGAGTTTCCTGTTTGATATGCATGTTCCTGCGCCTTTGCTGTTTCTGATTCCATTTTTCCTCCTTTTTTATGAAGGCTGTGGTGCTCCACAAAAAGGCATTTTCCAAGTCTCAAACCGATCTTGCTCAATGTGAGGCCAAACTAATAAAGGTCTCGAAAGAGAGGGACGATCTTAAAGCCCTCTATTCTTAGAAAGAGGTGGAGATCAGCAATCTCGAGTTGAATTGGCACAGGCTCACCAAGGACGGGTTGAGTATATTGAGAAGGTAACATAACCTTTGAGGGCCTGTTATGAACTTGCTTGTCTTGAAATCTAATACCTTTAATTTTGAAGTTTTATGAGAAGGCCGATTGGGTGGCGCGACTTCAAGAGGAGCTAAAAATGAAAGAGGCCGAGACCTTGGGGTGGAGGCAAAGCATGGATGATCTTGCCTCCAAGAAAGAAAGCCTTCGAGAAGAACTGGCTTCCCTCGAACGTCAGTTTCAAAGTGTGAAGGAGGAGACCCTAGCTCGAGGTCGTGCCATCGAGGAGCTCAAAGCTAAATCTGTTGCTGAGTTGGCTAAAGCCAGATCCGATGCGGAGGCAATTATGTCTTCGTACCGAGCCGATGCCGAAGCAGCTTTTGTTCAGGCTAAGGAGATCTCTTTTGCAGCAGAAGTCTAGTTATCGAGTGCACCTGACCATGCCAGGTGTCAATCTCGGAGGGTAACCCTCGATGAGGTGCATGCTCGCAGCTTCGATCTCTTGGCCGATATTGAAAAGGCGAAGATTTTAGAAGAGGAGGATGTCGCTCTGCTTTCTGGTGAGGATGATTCAGCCGGTGGCATCGAGAGTGGAGGAGACGAGGACAAAGTCTCCGAGGATGAGACTTTCAAAGATGCGGCTCCCGAGGATGCAACTGCCGGAGATGTGACTCCAAAGTAGTCTTAGGTTTCTTCATTTTGTTGTTGTGTAGGTATCCCTTGTAAAAACATTCCCTGTAACCATCTTTTGGAAATATAATAGGGGCTTTTCATTTCATTTTTGATTTGTACTGGATTTTATACTATTTTAATTTGTGGAATGCTTCTTTTGCATAACTTGAACGATTGGCCCTGAAATGGGGTTGGGCTCGGGATAATAAAACCTTAGATCCTTGTTGATAGAAACAGTAGTCATTGAGCTAAGTTTAAATCGATCCAACTAAAGCTCAGGACACCGCGACTCTTGAGTCTGGGTTGAGTGAGAACGGAGTCTCGTATAATACGTTTTTGGCCCTTAAGACTTTCGAAGTCGGCCCTTAGGCTCTTTAAGTTGGCCCTTAGGCTCTTATATATCAGCCCTTAGGCTCTTTAAGTTGGGCCGACTCGGCCTCTTAGAATGGCTATATAATTTTTCCCTCATTTCCGCTTAAAAGACTTAGTGAAATTTTAATTATGCCTTGGCATGTGTTTTTTGCACCCGTAGGTTTTTTCGAAGGTTTGACATATCGGAACCTTATTATTAATTTGTTTGTGTAAACATAATCTAATACCTCTTGAGGTATTTTCGAAGGCCGATGTTATCGAAGCCCTTGGATTTTTTGAGAGCTGAATTTATTGAAGCCCTATATATTTTGCTTTTGCCGAGGGTAGCCTAGTTTAACCGATTTTTTCAAAGTGTTTGAAGGCCTTTAATTTATAGCGGAAGTGAGACGTCTCCGAGCCGCATTATTTGGCCGTAGTTTATATGACCGTAGTCCTTAGTATGGCTGTAGCCTTCGGGTATGTCACCTGGACTTGTTTCTCGATAATTTTACGAATTTGTTTGAGAAGTTAATCCCCGAGTTGATTGGCCTTGGCCTTTGTTTGGAGGGGGTGCCTCTTTGAGGCCTTATTAATTTGAATTTTCGATGACAAACCCCGAGTATTCGGGGTGCTTCTATGTTTTGGCTCTTAAGTCGTTTCCCGTAGAATGTAGAGTTCGTGTCATGGTAGACTTTTTTTTTTAAAACGACAGGTGTTTTTGATATTAACGGAATTGGTACATGTGTACATTCTTTGCTGTCGGTGCTCGATTATTCTATATGGACACGGTTCATTTGACCGTTTGGCCCATTACAAATTCTACTATCGAGGCCCTCTTAGGCGTGAAGTATCTTTCTCAAAAGTGTAACCTCTGAGGGTGATGCCCCCCAGTATTCGGGGTTGATTGAAAAGAAGACTTGAATAATTGTTGAATAATCCTTAGGTAGCATATAGTTGTTTCCTCGTGAAAAACCTTGCCGGTAAAACCCATTTGGGAAAAAATCCGCACCTAGGGAAAAAGAGTGCAACACATGCTTTACAGCCTACGGCCTTCGTGTAAGAAGGGGTCTTCGAGATCACGAGCCTTTGAGAGCTTTTATCGTGCCGAGATTGTAAGATGCTTTACCAACGACTCTCAGGGCTTAATGCGGTCCTATCTTGCTATCCGTGATCGTGATATCTTTGAGAGCCTCGACCAAAAAATCATATACCATCAAACTATGAAAGCTTAATCATAAGCTTGTTGATTCATCGATATCATTACTATCTGAGCCTCGAACTGGTTGGGGATGGTTCTGATGCCCCCATTTGACACCATGAGGCTGAGAAACTTGTCCGTGTCAGCTCCGAAAGTATGTTTTTCTGGGTTGAGCTTCGTGTCGCATCGCCCCAAACCGTTGACTATTTCCTGAAAATGAATTAAAATGGTCCTCTGCGCACAGGGACCTAACCAGTCATATCATCAATAGAGGCTTTCATTATTTTACATGCTTGTTCTTTGAACGTCCTGTTGACTGGATGTCGATACGAGGCACTTCGAACTGGGGGCCTCCCTTTTTGTTTTACTGGTTTAAACCCGGGACTGTTGCTCAGCATATGTGTGGTGATTTCCGGCGGAATCCCTATCATATCTAAATGGGACCAAGCAATGAAATCCATATTATCAATAAGAAACTAAATGAGTTTATTCCTGAGTTCGAGGGTTAATCCCGTTCCCAGGTATACCTTTCTCTTGAGTGGTTTACTTGGTAGCATCGGACTTCTCGGGAACAATGAAGGTTCGAGGAGCTAGGGAGTTCCCTTCTTCGCCTTCGGTTACCTATTATCCTGCTTCCGTCTAGGCTTGGAGCTGTGATTGCTATTAGCCACCTATTTACCTTTGGGGCTCGATTTCTTCGGGGTCAAGGGTTCCGTATCGGTGCCACTTCCTCGATTGCAAACATCTCTTTTGCAACATGCTGTTCTCCGTGGACCGCTTTCACTCCTTCCTCTGTCGGAAACTTCATCATCTGATGGAGAGTCGAAGGCACTGCCCTCATATTGTATATCCATGGCCTCCCGAGGAGTGCGTTATACCTTATGTCACCTTCGATGACATGGAACCTGGTGTCTTGTATGGTCCCGGCTACGTTTACTGGCAAGATAATTTCTCTCTTCGTTGTTTCACTTGCCATGTTGAAGCCATTCAACACCTGGGATGCAGGTACAATCTGATCTTGCAGGTCGAGTTGCTTCACGACCCTCGATCTGATTATGTTCGCCGAGCTACCTGGATCCACTAAAACACGTTTAACCTGAATTTTATTTAAAAGGATAGAGATTACTAGGGCGTCGTTGTGAGGCTGGGATACATCCTCTGCTTCCTTGTCGCAGAATGATAGAGCGTCCTCGGGAACATAGCTCCGAGTCCGTTTCTCCTTTGTGATGGATACTTTGGTACGTTTGAATATAGGTCCCTATGGGACATCGACTCCACCGATGATCATGTGAATGACATGCTGAAGTTCTTCAGGTTCATTCTTCCTATTTGCATCTCTTTCTCAGAAATGGTTTTTGGCCCGATCACTGAGAAATTCACGAAGGTGCCCCTCGTTGAATAATCGGGCTACCTCCTCTCTAAGCTGCCTGTAATCCTCGGTCTTATGCCCGTGAGTACCATGATACTTACACATTAAGTTGGGGTTCCTCTGAGATGGATCTGTCTGTGTAGGCTTGGGCCATCTAGTATCTTTAATTTTGCCAATGGCTGAGACGATACTCAAGGCGTTGACACTGAAGTTGTATTTTGATAATCTGGGTCCTCCACTGGTCCCAGGCGCCTGTCAAACCCTATTTTGCCCATGGGTCCCCGGGAACTTTGGCCTCGATCTACTCTTCGATCATTTTGAGGTGAATTAGGCCTTGAAATGTTCCTTCTATCTCCGACGTATGGTTGATATCTTTCCTTGTTGAATTTTGATCCCCGGTCTGTGTCCCTCGGGGGCTTGGCTGCGAACCTGTTCGGGTGAACTGAGCCCGAGGGGCTCCCAACTGGTCGTCCTCGACCCTAATTTTTAAATGATAATGATTATGCACATCCGAGCATGTCATAGCTGGATACTCGATCAAGTTCTTCTTTAGCTGTCGAGATGCTATCGAGCTTCTTTCATTCAAACCTTACATAAAGGCCTGAACTGCCCAGTCATCGGAGACCGGTGGTAATTCCATCCTTTCCATATGAAACCAGGACACGAACTCCCTTAGTATCTCGTCATCCCTTTGTTTAATTTTGAAGACGTCCGATTTTCTTGTGGCTACCTTTATAGCCCCGGCGTGTGCTTTCGCGAAGGCGTCCGCCAACATAACAAATGAATCAATAGAGTTAGGAGCTAAGTTGTAATACCAGATCATAGCTCTTTTTGATAATGTTTCCCCAAACTTTTTTAATAATACCGACTCGATTTCATCGTCATTCAAGTCATTTCCTTTGATTCCACAAGTGTATGAAGTAATATGTTCGTTAGGGTTAGTTGTTCCATTATATTTCGGTATATCGGGCACGCAAAATTTCTTGGGAATGGGCATCGGAGCCGCACTTGGGGGGAAAGGTTTTTGTATGAATTTTTTAGCATCTAGACCTTTCAAAACTGGAGGTGCTCCCGGTATCTGGTCCACCCGGGAGTTATAAGTTTCTACCTTCTTATCGTTGTCTTCTATCTTCTTTTCTCCTGACTCAATCTTTTATTCAGTTCCTCGAGCATTTTCATGATTGTGGGGTCAGTCCCCGAGCCGCTTTCATCGGGCCTTTCTAGCGCTGGTTCTTGCCGGGCGTTCACTGGTCTGGCAGTGTTAGGAGTTCTGTTCTAACTCTGAAGTTGAGTGATGGCGACTTGCTGAGCTTACAGCATCTCGAATATCACTTGGAGGCTGACTCCTCCTTCTTCCATCCCTCGTGTTTCCTGGCCTCCGGCTTGGGCTTCCCTATGTGCATCCCTTACTGGGTCTGTGCCTGCGTCCGTGTTTAGAGCGTTGTGCGAGCTGATATCAACTGGCTCCACGTTTGGCACCCCCTCAGGGTTTATGGGTGGTACACCGAGCCCTATACCGCTGTTTTCTCCGAGTCCCTCACTGTCGTGAGCATTTGCGTTTTGAGTGCTAGACATATCCAAACCTAAAATCAAAGAATCTTTGACAAGAAAAAGTGTGAAGAATAACGTGTGTTATTACAAAACTAGCACTAAAATAATCACTATTATCTTTAGCCCCACGGTGGCGCCAAACTGTTTACCTCAAAAAATGTGAGTAACAATTAAAGATAATTCGTGATTTTAAAGATATGTGATATATTCTAATACTAGTGATTACACAAGTAATATTAAGCTTAAGTAAGAAGAATCGTGACCAAATCAGTGTTGTTGGAGCAATAGGGGCCTCGATCTTGATTATCCCAGGGACCTCGAGGTCAGCTAAGAACAATAAATAATGAAAAATAAACTAAAGACAATAAAGATGAAGAATAATTGTTGAGCACGTTAAACAAGAAATGCAGATTGGAATGTTATTTTGCCGTGAATAATGTAATGTTTACAAATAATTGGGGTCCCCTTTATATAGGAAGGGAAAACCCTAATACGGTACATTTCCAATTATGATAAAAAATTCTATTGGTACAGCTGTATAACGACCTAGCACGGACTTGTACTATTTCGTACAAATCTTATCCTATAATTTTAGCCTTGATCCACTTTTCCTTGAGAAATTTCCGCTCTTTCTTGAGTGCCTTCGAGACTGTACTGCCCTCGATGTAGGTCTCACCAGGCCTTCGATCTGCTTCCTCGAGGTGTGTGTCCTTCAGCCGGGTCCGACCCCTACTTCAATTCGTCTGGACTCGTACTCACAGCCCAATTTAAGACTTCGAAATCGGGCTCCTTGATTTCGACCGTATACAGTTCCTTGGCAACAAGATATCTGTTTGGTCGGTCCTTATCATTATAAAACACTTTCCATAATCTGGAGTAAACTAGAAAATAACTGAATAATCGTGTAACTAGAGACCAATCCTTTAAGCCATGTGGTGTTGTGATTAAAGTAGGTGATGTTAGTAAATTGTATTTGTAAACTAATTAAGGAAAAAATAGAATAACATATAAACAGAAAATGTAAACGATGGCATTGGTGATTATCCTCGTAGTCTTATTACTCGGCTTGAACCTGCAATTTAACAATAAAAATACATTAATATCTTAGTAAAAACGTCACAAAACAATAAACGCAAAATAACAAATAACTCTTACCCGTCACCCTTAGGGACTATGATGATCCTGCCATATTGATCATAATGCACTTCCTCGTCATCATCATCTGAAGCATGTGTATCAGAGGCATGTGTGGACGGTGTAGGGGGGTAGATGGAGTCGCTGATGAAGATGGTTGTGATCCCTGTGACTGCGACATAGTTGGATGCGACCCAAGTGGTTGTGATACTGATGGCTATGACCCGAGTGGCTGTGAAATGGATGGATGCGATCCATGTGGCTGTGATATGTAGGGATGTGATATAGATGGCTGCGATCCACGTGGCCGTGAGGCAGCTGGATTGTATACTGGACGTATAGTCCTATGACCCTGTGAAGAAAGACCTGGTGTCTGGATGAAGGTGTAGGGCTCGTGATTCTGTGGCAGCTCAGTATAGCCGTGTGGTGGAGGATAAGACATAGGCATCTCTGAAGAGGGTGGAAAAGAGGGAGTATTATTATCTACCCTCCTCTTTCCCTTCCTAGCCTTTTCTCGACCCCGAGAACCAGTATGGTCATTGTTACCTTGACCCTTGCCTTCCATCTGCATATTATAATACACATTTAGATTGAAACATATAAGAAACTAGCTATAAAATGAGAGTGCTTTAAAAAACCAACTTTTTAATCCTCATCGACGAATTGTTCCTCGTCCGAGAATTCTTCGTCCTCACTTGTTTGAGCTTCATCAGTTGATTCTTCATCCTCATTTTCTATAATTGTTACTTTATTTATATCAACTTCTTCCAATATGCGTTCAGGACGTTCCAAATCATTTTCTAACTGATTGTCCACTATTTGGTGAACACTGGAGATATCGTTTTGATATGCAACATCTAACACATTCTCGACTTCTACCCTACCTACAGGCTTAGTTTTTATTCCAACCCACCAATCGGACTTATTACGCCGCAATGGATAAGGAGCATAATACACTTGCCTAACTTTATTTGCAATTATGAAAGGATCATAGCGATCATACTCCCTCATATGATTAACCTCAATTATGTTGTATTGGTTGTGTACTATTGTACCTCTTGTTGGATTTGGGTAAAACCACTTGCATCTAAAGATTATCAATTTCTTATATGGCCAACCTGTATATTCTAGTTCTATTATTTCTTTGACCACACCATAATAATCAATATCTCCAACTTGGTTGCCATCACCACCTTAACCCACACCCCGCTGTTGTTGCTATTTTTATTTTTAGAGCAATCCTCTGTATGGAACTTATAACCATTCACTACGTACTTAGATATTGTTGTGACCTGAAGTCTAGGTCCCCAAGATATATCTTTCAAAAATTGATTTACACCATTATTTGGATTATTTACCTACATAGTGTTAAAAAAAATTCATAAGTTAGCATAACTTACAAATATTATTTACCTATATAGTGTTAGAACATTATCAGGATAAACGTACAAATTGTTTGAACCATGTATCAAATCTCGTATATACAGCATCATGGCCAAATTGACCCATGAAGTGACTGTGACACATCAAATATTTTTAGTAGTTGCATCAATATGTAATCACAGTAAATTTTATATTTTGATAACTAATAAATCAATACTTACTTGAGAAATGGTACAACTTCGGGACAATTTAGCAACACATGAAATGTAGCTTCACTCAAACTTCTCTTTTTAACATCCTTAGAACATCGGCCTCGTTGATTGAATATGGACATTGGTGGATATAATGGATCTGTAACGACCCGGCCGGTCGTTTCATGAGTTACAACCCCATTTTCCCCATTTCTGCTCCCTTATATGTTGTTCAGTTGTATTTGATCATATCATGTTGGTTGAGTTGTGTTCGGAGTGGTTTTAGAGTGGAATGAGACACTTAGTCTCTAAATTGAAAGCTTAGGTTGGAAAAGTCAACCGGATGTTGACTTATGAGTAGAAGGTCTCAGATGTGAATTCTGATGGTTCGGATAGCTTCATTAGGTGATTTTGGACGTAGGAGCGTGTTTGGAATGTAATTTGGAGGTCCATGGTAGATTTAGGCTTGAATTGGCGAAATTGGAATTTTGGCGTTTTCCTGTCGGCAGTGGAAATCTTGATATCGGGGTCAAAATGGAATTCTGGAAATTGGAGTAGGTCCGTTGTGTCATTTGTGATGTGTGTGCAAAATTTCAGGTCATTCGGGTGAGGTTAGATAGGTTTTTGCATCGGTTACGGAATTCGGAAGTTTTGAAATCCTTAGGTTTGAATCCGAGGGTGATTTGGTGTTTTGATGTTGTTTTGAGTGTTCCGAGGGTTGGTATAATTTTGAATGATGATATGTGACTTGTTCGTGTTTTTGGTTGAGGTCCCGGGGGCCTCAGGATGATTTCGGATAGTTTTCGGAAAGTTTGAACTTGTGAAACTGTAGCTGGTGTTACTGCTTCTGTAACCCGGGGACCGCAGGTGCGAGCTTCGCAGGAGCGGAAGAGAGGCGCAGGAGAGTGGAAGACCGTAGGTGCGGCTTGGTAAACCGCATCTGCAATGCTGCAGGAGCAGTGAGGCAACCGCAGATGCGAGGCCTAGTGAGGTTAAGTGAAATCCATAGAAGCGGATATTTTCCGCAGAAACGGAAGTGCAGGTGTGCTTGTGGGATCGTAGGTGCAGAATCCCTGGGGCGGAAAGTATATACGTCCCCCTTCACGAAATTTAGCCCTTTCCATCATTTTTGAAGTCGGGATTGAAGATTTTGGAGGGTTTTGAAGAGGAAATCAAAGGGATAATTATTGAGGGAAGATTTTTGAACCTAATACTTGATTCTATGATGATTCTTAGTTGATTAAGCATGAAATTTAAGGAATTTAAGGGTGAAAATTGGGGCATTAGGGCTTGAAATTGGAGGGTTTAAATTGGGGATTTTGGAAGGCCATTTGAGGTTCGATTGTGATGATTTTGGTATGTATAAACTCATGGGAGGATAAGGATTCTAGTGACGTTATTTTTATCGGATTCAGAGACGTGGGCCCGGGGGTCGGGTTTGGCCAATTTCGGGAATTTTGATTAAATTTGATAATTTTCGCGTGGGTTTTGTTCCTTTGGCATGTATTGATGTTATGATTCTGGTTTTGGATAGATTCGGGGCGATTTGAGGCCGAGTCGAGAGGCAAGGGCATTGCGGAGTAGATTTTTGTCCGGTTCGAGTAAGTAACTTTTGTAAATCTAGACCTGAGGGTATGAAACCTCGGAATTTCGTACTATTTTGATTAATGAGGTGACGCACATGCTAGGTGACGGGCGTGTGGGCGTGCACCCGTAGGGATTGTGACTTGGTCTGTCCCGAGGCAATTTTAGAGTTGCATGTTTTGATAAACTCTATATGATATCTATGTGTTTTAGAAATGATTCTGTTAACTTGGGCTGAATGCCATGTTTGGGGCCTTGTGCCGTACTGTTGGACCCTCAGGGGAACTTTACTATTATTTTCACATTGTTTTGATAGAAAGCGTTATCCCAGTAATGGTTTATACCTGCTTATTGTTAAATCTTGTTCCTCACTTTATTTTAATATTTATGAAAGTGTTTTGGGCTGAGTTCCCTGAGTTTGCAATGAGATGCCCGAGTGGCTTGTGAGACGGATGAGTGAGTGAGGTCGAGAGTCGGATGGTGAGGATGGTTAGGGATCGAGCTGCACGCTGCAGCGTTATATATATATGTATATATATGGATCGGGCTGCACGCCGCAGCGATATAGCGCTTGGGCTGTAGGAGCCCCTCCGGAGTCTGCACACCCCCAGTGAGCGCACTCGACTATACATTTATGGATCGGGCGGCACGCTGCAGCGGTTGTTATGAGATACCTATTGAGCGTGAGTGCTGAGTGTGGAAGTTGAGTCCAAGTGACTGAGAGGCTTGCCCGAGGGGCTATATATATATGAGTGATACTTCGCCAGATGGGCTTGTGTTATGAAAATACTGGTCTTCACTCTTCTTTATACTGAGCCTCTATTGAAAATTTGAATAAATGTTTTAACAACTTTCATTGGACTGGGGTTTTTAACTGGTTGTTCAGAAATTATCTAGTAATTTGATCTGACTATTTTCTTTGAGACTTTTATGTTATAATATACTTATGTTTTTAAATGCTCGTCTGCACTCAGCCTTTATTTATAATTGTTACTTACTGAGTTGGCATACTCACATTACTCCCTGAACCTTGTGTGCAGATCCAGGTGCCAGAGCATCCGAGTGAGAGCTATCTCTTGCCTTCAGAGCATTTCGGAGATTGCGAGGTAGCTGCATGGCGTCTACATCCCTGCCTTTCTCCTTCCAATCTTTTAGTGTTTTTTTCTTTATCAGACTCATTTTGTATTGACTAGATAGTATCGGCTTGTATTCTAGTGGCTCAGAACTAGTGACACCGGGATCGGGCAGTGTTTGATGTTTTGCGTTTTTGTTTCCGCTTATTTTGAAATATTTAAAATAAAGATTTGTGGTCTTCTTTAATTACTAAATGAATTGAGAAAAGACCCTTTATTTGATTTAGATGTTGAATTTGGCTGGCCTAGCACTACGATAGGCGCCATCACGACCGGGGTGGTCTAGGGTCGTGTCAGGATCATTCACACATTCGTCCGTGTGCCTATTGGGCCAATTCCTAGAACATGGCACGTTACTCTCAAAATAATAAGAACAAAAACGTGCAATTTCCTTTGCAAGGTAGGCTTCGCATACAGCTCCTTCAATCATATTCCTCTGCTTAATAAATTATTTGCATTTGCCAATTGTCCAACATAATGTCATGTTAGCCAAGAACATTCAAATAAAATTGAATATTACATCAAACTTATAATATTACCTCTCAAAGGGATACATCCATCTGCATTGAACATGCCCTCCAAGTCGTGCCTCGTTTACAAGGTGGATTGGTGTAACGACCCGACCGGTCATTTCGAGCTCTAGCACGTCGTTCAACAGTTTGAGGCCATGAGCAGCTTCACTTCAAGTGTTATGACTTGTACGCGTGGTCGGAATTGAATTCCGGGAAGTTCGGAGTTGATTTGGAGAGGGAATTCTAATTTCGGAAGCTTTAAGTTGAAAGAATTGACTGAGATTGGATTTTTGAGTAAACGACATCGGAATTCGAAGGTTCTAGCAGGTTCGTATGATGATTTCGGACTTGGACGTATGTCCGAATTGGGTTTTGGAAGACCCGGGAACGTTTCGGCACCTATTGTAGAAGTTAGCATTTTTGGAAAAATTTCATAAGTTTGGGTTGAAGTGCATTTAGTGTTATCGAAGTCCATTTGGTATTTGGAGTCTGGGAATAGCTTCGTGTGGTGATTCTGGTATTGGGAGCACGATCGGAAGTGAATTCGGAGGTCCGTGGGTCATTTTGGATTCATTAGGCTAAAGATAGGAATTTGAGGGTTTTTAGGAAATATGACCGAGAGTTGACTTTTTGATATCGGGGTCGGATTCTGATTCCGGAAGTTGGAGTAGGTCCGTAATATCAAATATGACTTGCGTGCAAAATTTGAGGTCAATCGGACGTGATTTGATAGGTTTCAGCATCGAGTGTAGAAGTTTGAAATTCTAAAGTTCATTAAGCTTGGATTGGAGGTCGATTCATAATTTTAGCGTTGTACGATATGATTTGAAGCCTCGAGCAAGTCTATAATGTGTTTTGGGACTAGCTGGTGTGATTGGACAGGGTCCTAGGGGCCTCGGGTGGATTCCGGATGGTTAGCGGATCGAATTGGAATTTGGAAAGAAGAGCTGAAGTTGCTGCCTGCTGGTGTAACCGCACCTGCGAGACTTGGGCCGCAGGTGCGATGCCGCAGAAGTGGCCCTTCTGTCGCAGAAGCGGAAATGGGCTGGCTGGACAGGGACCGCAGATGCAGTCACTTTTGCCGCAGATGCGGGACCGCACCTGCGGAAGGAGAGGCGCAGATGCGGATGCTGAGGGCTTGAGGAGGACCGCAGAAGCGGAGGGTAAGACGCACTTGCGGAACCGCAGAAGCGGTCAAGTGACCGCAGGTGCGGAAATGCTGGAGGCAGAGAGGTTATTTTAAATCAGGGGTTGAGTTCATTTCAACCCCATTCCTTCCATTTGGAGCCGATTTTGGAGCAACTTTGAGGTGCCATTTTCACCACCAAGCATGAGGTAAGTAATTTATGCTAGATTTGGGATAAATACATGATTTAGATATGGATTTGAACGTGGAAATTAGTGGAAAACTTGGGGGTTTTGGTGGAAAGACCTAGAATTTATATTTTTGGACTTTGACCACGATTTTGGACATGAAATTAAGAGTAAATTATATATTTGAGTTCGTGAGGTTATGGGTAAAGTTTATCTTCGAAATTTTTTGAAATCCGGGCATGTGAGCCCGAGGGCGATTTTGTCAACTTTTTTATCGGGGTTAGGAATTGTTATTAATTGGATTATGATGAGTAGTTGATCTCATATTAATGGGTTTACATAATTATTGGCTAGTGTTAGAGCATTTTGCATCGACTTGAGTCTTCAGAAGGGTGTGGATTGCCGGTTATGGAACTTCGGAGCGAGGTGAGTCTCCTTTCTAACCTTGTAAGAGGGAATTGTCCCCATAGGTGAGTTAATTGGTTATGTGCTCCTATTTGTGGGGGATACGTACGCACGAGGTGACGAGAGTCCATGCGTAGATACTATTATGTTTAATGTCCGTGTAGTCTAGGACCCAAAAACATGCTATACTAGGAATATTTGTGTCACGGCCCAAACCGAAGGGCCGCGACGGGCAGCCGGTGCCTTACTCAACCGAGTACCAACGTAACATATCTTTCTTATCATACTATCATGGGTAAATGAGCTAGAAAACCCTTCATGAGATAACAAGAATAAAACATAAGGGAATACTTAACGTATGATGACCCAACATGATATACAAACTTATACATGTGACATACGGGCCTATAAGGCCGACATGACCATTTGTAAACTCAAAACATAGGCCGACAAGGCCCTACAAGTATCCATACACCTGACATCTGTCTACAAGCCTCTAAGAGTACATAAAATCATAAAGGTTGGGACAGGGCCCCGCCATACCAATCAATACATATCCAAAGCATATTGACCAAATAGGCAACTCCGGAGCAAGTGGAGTACACCAACACCTTCGCTGAGCTGATAGCCTACTAGGAGAAATGTCAATCTGTCTATCGGGACCTGCGGGCATGAAACGCAGCGTCCCCAGGCAAAAGGGACGTCAGTATGAATAAAGTACCGAGTATGTAAGACAGGAAAGCATAAACCAAAACAGTAATGTAAAGAGAGATAGAGGAGATACAACCTGTAACATCTGAGTGCCTCTGGGGGCTACTGACATGAAATGCATAATACATATATATACATAAACTTTTAAAAACATACGCCTCTGTGGGCAACATCATCATCATATCATACCCGGCCTCAAAGAGGACTCGGTAAAAATGTACCCGGCCATCATAAGGCTCGGTAGAATCGTACCCGGCCACGTGGAGCTCGGTAAACCCAACTGATCAGTGGTTGCACAATAGGTGCCATACCCGGCCGACTATAGCGCGGCTCGGTAGAGTAAAGTAGATACATATATAATGCATGCTGGACTCATGGAATCACGTTCTAAACCTTTTGGAGTGACACATTGCACCATCGTTAACATTATGGACATCATACCATCAATATGAACTTCACTAGGACTCAAGGATCATATATGCTTTCTTGGAATAACTTTGTAAGGAAAGAATAACATGGACAACCTTAGTTGCTAGGAGTAGATTCATTATGAAATAGCGTATCGTTTATGTTCGTTTCACTTTAGATCATGCCAAAAGAATGAAGGAAGAGCCTTAACATACCTTAAACATGTTGAGTCCTTAATACCTTCTAAGCAACTCTTCAAACAAGTCAACTCGATCTATCATAGCATAAGGAGATTCAAAATCAGTGTTGAGCAAAGGCTAAGTCTGTAACTTAAGCTAGTAGCTCGTCTACGTAAATTCGGGCAGCATCTCCCTTGTAACAAGGGCCTCCTCCAATACCATATACCAACAACAACAGCCAGGGAAGTCCAGCAACCTATAAATATCAATAACAAGACACCATATAACAACAACAAGTCACAACTACTTCACGACGAGCGGCAAGCTCCGATTGGAATCCGTATAACCCATATCACCCCTTATAGACTTCTTACATTAATTTAACAGTATCATTAACATGATAATGAAGTCATTCATCAATGATTCCATCCTTATACCATATATTTATAACAAAGGAAACAATCCTCAACTCCAACTATCTTCAATTAGTAGCTTTATTCACTAGTTCATGTCTACTCCATCCATTTAACTTAATCAACATCAAGATAACCTTAAGCACATGCAAGAACACAATACACACAACTCCTATAGTAACTTCAAGTCGAAATCCAAGTTATATTTAGCTCACAACAACCCTCAATAGCAATACAACACCATAGAAGTGACTTAAGCTAATCCAAGTACTATCTTGTAGTTTATCATCCTAACAACTTAACCAACATACAAGCAAGCTTAATCACAATTAGTAGGCTGTTATACTTACCTTAGACAGCAGCAAAAACTTGGAATTTCATCCAAATACAGCCCACAACAATCCTCAATGACAACACAACTTCAAAGAGGTGTTGTTCTTCACTAGAGCTAAGTTTTGATGTTGAGATATGGTGTAATCACTTTGGAATCACTTCAAACACTTGTGGAATCTGTTTAGAAGGGTTAGGAGAAGTTTGGAGACGAAGTTGAGTTGAAAATAAGTGAAAAATAGGCATCCAAATCGTTTATAAAGTGAAGTAGGTCGACCACCGCCTAAGTGGGTCCCATTGGGAGCTGCTTGCGCGGTCTTGCGAAATACGAATATCTCTCTACTCCAATGTCGTATTGACGAATGGTTTAATGCTTTGGAAACTAGACTCGTAGATCTTCAATTTGATATGTAGATCATCCATTTTTGCCAAGTATATTGGGAGAAAAGTGCATCTACATTTGACCTAAATTTCAGCACATTATAAATGCAACTTGTGATGATCTTTGCTAACTTTTGTTCCATAACTCGTTTGACTTAAAAACATAACACAGGACTATCATACGACTACAATAAATCATAAATTAACCTCCTCATCATGTTAATCATCCTAGTCTCACCCCAAAACAATATGTTATAACATTCCAAACTTGTCGATTTTCGACGAAACTTATTTTCTTCAATTCGTTTAGCTTCTAAGCCTTCAAACCCTCTTGCTACTTGGTATTAATGATCTTAAAAATTTGTAACCTCCACATTAACATGATGAACTAACTTTGTAAACTTTTGAAAGATGATTCCATTTCTGAGCTTACATTAATTGACTTATGTCGTACTCTTACGTACGAAAACATGGGGTGTAACAATTTGTAATCTTATTGACGGTTTGAATTGCTTAAATCACATCGAATTAGTAAATGAATTTCTAAAAAGGGTTAGACTTCGTTTCTTTGAGTTTTTAAGAGAGAATTGGCTTTTCTTTGGATAAATTGCTCCTTGATGAGTTCTTCATTGACTGTTTGAATGTGTTTACATACTGTGGAACGGGCCGAACGCCTCTGTAGATTTAATACATGCATCTATGGTTCACGCCATTCGACCCTCTGACAGTGCACAGTTTAAATATTTTTGGATCGGGTCGTACGTCCTTGGCATGATTTGCGCATTCTTGTATTGCTTGCCTTGTAATTTACTGAAGTTGATATTGCTTCTCCCCGTCTTGAGAATATGTGTATAAATGATGAAAAAGGAAATTGAAAATTTTCGTATAAAAGAAAGAATTGTTTACTTGCTTCATTCTATTGAATTACATTCATGTTTATATAAACCCTTGACTTGCTATATTATTGATGTATCATTGTTGGACCACTAGTAAGTGTCGAAGTCGACCTCTCTTCTCTACTTCTTCGAGATTAGGCGGGATACTTACTGAGTACACGTTGTTTTCATACTCATACTACGCTTGCTGTGCATTTTTGTTGCACAGGTTCATGTGTGGCTAGCGGCTTAGTGGCATAGAGTCATGGTTGGTACGGAGACTTAGGTGAGCTGCATTTATCGAGACGACCGCAGCCAACAGAGTCTCCTTCAGACTATTGTGTTGTAATTTCATTTCTGTCCACCTTGTATTCCGGGCAGTTACTGTATTTTATTTTATTCCCTAGTAAATGCTCACGCACTCGTGACACCGGATTTCGGGATAATTATGGGGTATTTTGTATTGACATCTTGACATTTATATTGAATTTGAAATGAGTATCTTTTACTAGTAAAAATTGAAGAAAAATCAGAGTTTCCACAATTATTTAAATGAGAATTTAATTAAGTATTTACGGTTGGCTTACCTGACAACGGTGTCCGGCGCCATCATGACCCTTAGTGGATTTTGGGTCGTGACAACATGGTATCAGAGCACTAGGTTCCCGTAGGTCTCACGAGTCATGAGCAAGTCTAGTAGAGTCTCGCAGATCGGTACAGAGACATCTGTACTTATCTTCGGGAGGCTACAGGGTTGTTAGGAGCACTTCCCTTCTTGATTTCCTCATCGTGCGATTTGATTCCTTTGAGGCTTATGCCTTTGTTTCCTTCCCAATCGATCGTATGCGACGCAAAGTGCTTATTATAAATCAGGAATTGAGAAATTTTAAAGGTACCACAGAGGTGGTGCGGGATGCTTCTCCCGACGTAGTTGATTTGACTATTGTCGTTGCCTTGTGGAAGGACATTCTGTCGTTTCAGCCCAATTGCTGTACTTCTGAGAGCTCTGAGGCTAGGCACAAGTTGCCATGATGCTTTTGAACGGTTGCCGCGTGGTATTGATATGATGGTATAGGGTGCTTGCCTACGTATCGGGGCAGTGAATGACTTGAAGGGGTGTTTGCTCAATGCATGATTTAGAGATTCGATATTTTATTCCCGGAATGGGAAAGGCAATCGGGCTAAGATGTTCAGACTTGGGTTGATGGAGTAACGAGGCTTGGTATTTACGAGCGTGGTGGAATTTTCATCTGTGATGAGATGGCATTGTCCTTGTTGAATGTACTAAGTTCGCCGATGTTAGGACCTTCTACAATTCGCCTTTGGGGCAGGATATTGTAAGATAGCATTGGAGAAGCAGCTGTCAGAGATCACGGGGTGCGGTGGTTCAGGATTGAATGTGTATTTCTAATGCTGACGGCTCGAGAAAGATGATCTTCGGAAAGGTTTAAAGGTTAGTAACGGTCTTTTGGTTCGAGTGCTACAGAGATAGATTTTGATCTAAGGCATCAGCTGAGGAGAAAAAGGGTGAGGAAGGACGTGTGGGAAGTGTCATGCGGTGGTTAAACTTCTAGAAGGCCAGGTATGAGAAGCGGAAGTCGAATAGTTGCTTAAAGAAAAGGGTTTTGTCACGACCCAAACCAAATGGGCCGCGGCGAGCACCCGGTGCCTTACTCAACCGAGTACCAACGTAACATATCTTCCTTATCATACTATCATGGGTAAATGAGCCAGAAAACTCGTCATGAGATAACAAGAATGAAACATAAGGGAATACTCAACATATGACGACCCAACATGATATGCAAACTTATACATGTGACATACGGGCCTATAAGGCCGACATGACCATTTGTAAACTCAAAACATAAGCCGAAAAGGCCATACAAGTATCCATACACCTGACATCTATCTATAAGCCTCTAAGAGTACCTAATATCATAAAGGTCGGGACAGGGCCCCGCCATACCAATCAATACATATCCAAAGCATACTGACCAAATAGGCAGCTGCGAAGCAAGTGGAGTGCACCAACACCTTCCGCTGAACTGATAGCCTACTTGGAGGAATGTCAACCTGTGTATCGGGACCTGCGGGCATGAAACGCAGCGTCCCCAGGCAAAAGGGACGTCAGTACGAATAAAGTACCGAGTATGTAACGCAGGAAAACATAAATAAGAACAGTAATGTAAAGAGAGATAGAGGAGATACAACCTGGAACATCGGAGTGCCTCTGGGGGCTACTGACATGAAACGCATAATACATATATATACATAAACTTTTAAAAACATAAGCCTCTGTGGGCATCATCATCATCATATCGTACACGGCCTCAAAGAGGACTCGGTAAAAACATACCCGGCCATCATAAGGCTCGGTAGAATCATACCCGGCCACGTGGAGCTCAGTAAACCCAACTGATCAGTGGTTGTACAATAGCTTCCATACCCGGCCGTCTATAGCGCGGCTCGATAGAGTAAAATAGATACATATATAATGCATGCTGGACTCATGGAATCATGTTCTTAACCTTTTGGAGTGACGTATGGTTGTTTCACCCTCTATTAACATTACGGACATCATACCATCAGTATGAACCTCTATAGAATTCAAGCATCATACATACATACTTAGAATATTATTAAAAGGAAAGAACAACATGGACAACCTTAGTTTCTAGGAGTAGATCCGTTATGAAATAGCGTATTCATTTCACTTTAGATCATGCCAAAAGAAAGAAGTGCCTTAACATACCTTGTATATTCTTCCCAACCTCAAGCTATGCAATTTCACGGCTCCTTAGTCTACAATAAGAGAAATGACACTCTCGTTATCGTTTAAGCGTCGTAACTATTATGTATCGACCACAACCTATTTTACAATAAAACGGACAGCACCTCCCCTATATATATGACTTCATACTAGTCAAAACAATCACAAACAGCCCAACATACCCCTATCACTTCATACACAACACGACAACCATAATAGTGTCGAACAATCCGAAAATATTATGACGAACGACCAACAAACAACCTTGCCATTATGTGGTGTTTCTCCACACCCTTCCTCCTATCAACTCCATAAAAACAGTAGTAAAAGAGACAACCCAATACCAACACGAAACAGCCCAAAAATAGTCCCACAAGTTCATCAACTCAAACATAATTTTTCGGTTTACTTAAACACGTTTCGACTTGTCTTTTCTTTCAAATTGAGAAATACAACCAAAAGTACATCATTACACCTCTTATACAATAAACCAGCCATGAATTTAACTTAAAAATAAGTTCACAACCAGCCAACCATTGCACAAGATCAAACAACATAGCATTCTTCCGAAACTAGCTAGGTCTATTCTTTACGATCGAGTTACAACTCGCAAACGCCTAGATAATGGAAGGAGAAGCATAAACTTACCTTGTACTGAGTATCACCCACGAAACCTGGTCCTTTTTCAACAAAAATAAGTTCCTCAATACGGATACAAGAAGGAGAAAGAGAAACTAGCTTGCTGTCCGGACTTTCCAGCACTAGAATCGCGTCGTAACACCCGGAATACCCTAGGGTTTGTGTGGGATTTGGGGGGAGGAGTTGCAGGGGTTCAATTAGGTTTTCTTGCTCTGAAATACAGGTGAAATAACTCAGTTTATATTCCCTTAAAAGACCCCTCTTGGCCGACTTTGGGGCTTTTAATTAAGTCCTCTCATTTTGGCAAGTAGGTGATGCACCTACTTGTCACCTACCAACCCGCGCAGTCTCGCAAAAATGCAAATATCTCTCTACTCCAATATCGTATTAACAAACGGTTTATTGCGTTGGAAACTAGACTCATTGATCTTTAATTTGGTAGGTGGATCATCCCCTAATTCCAAGTATATCGGGATAAAAACTCAATTACATTTGACCTAAGTTTCAGCATATTTATGAATGGAACTTGTGATGACCTTTTTCCAACTTTTGTTCCACAACTCGCTTGACTTCAAAACATAACACCAAATATCGTACGACTAAAATAACTCATAATATAATCTCGTTATAATGTTAATAACCCTAGTATCACCCCAAAATTACATGGTAAAACATTCCAACTTGTCGACTTTCGACGAAACTTATCTTCTTCAATTCGTTTAGCTTCTAAGCCTTCAAACCCTCTTGCTACTTGGTACTAATGATCTTAAATATTTGTAACCTCCACGTTAACATGATGAACTAACTTTGTAAACTTTTAAAAGATGATTCCCTTTCTGAGCTTACATTAATTGACTTATGATGTACTCTTACGTAAACACGGGGTGTAACATCATTCCCCCCTTTGGAACATTCGTCCTTGAATGTTGATTAATGCGCTTATCAGTCTCATAACCTGTAGCTCTTAAGAATAATATTGTCCTTGACGTTCAGGCAACTGTTCTGTAAATAAATTCAAGGGCCTAGGTATTTCCCCCTTTCGGCCTCTTTCTCATACCACGACCCGTGGTCGAAATTCCTCCAATCTCATAACTGTTGTTACCTTCTGACATGCATCATGTACAACCGTGTACTTATATGTTTGCCTATGCGACCTTGCGACTCTTTCTCCTTTTTCCTCCAGCATTTGGCCAATCTCTAGGCCTCACTTTATGAACATATACAGAACTATGACAAGATGTCCCTCTAGGCATTTATAGGTGTACTAAAGTTCTTTGCTTGGTACTTTGTGGAACTTACGACTATTGCTATACATTGCTTCATAGACTTGGTTACCTATGCTTATGGTTTTACTACATCTACGTAGTTCATACTATATCCTAACTCTTACTTCGGTTTATTATTACCGAGGTCTTCCACCCAACTCCAGATTATACTCTCACTACTTATCTTACATGTATAAATCTAAGTCATTTAATGCTTCCTTATTAATGTTCATCTTAATAATGACGGTCTAATCTCATCTCATACTTTGCAACTTTTATCCATCCATTGGTGATTCACCTTAATGTTGATCCATAATCTACCGTTGATAACCTGAAACCCCTTACGTAGTACAATGTCACTAGGGATCATGTCTCATCGGGGAATATCTGAAGTGATTTGCCCGATCCACCTAGGGACGATACTATACTTCAATCACCGTATTTCATAGCATCCTAATATCATTCATCTTATGGGGGTATTCCAATCCCGTGCAATTCATAAAATCCCTTCTCTTTAAATTTTCCTCAATCAAAGGCCTAAATGTCATCCTTTTATAATTTACCACAATTACACCTTTACATTACGACCAGAGGAGCATTCCATCTCTTCTAAATGCTCCTAGTCTTAGACTCCTCCATGTTAATTCAAGTTATACTGAGCCTTTTATGACATACATAAACCATCAGCTCTCTTGTTTGATGGGCTTAATACCGAGGTCTTATTTATTCTTATCAGCTTCTAACTCACCTTTTCTTACCCTTACTTACATCTACCCAAAACCTTTTCACTCTACCATACTTTTGCTTGCGACTTACACATATTTGTTTATTCTACTTACAACCTTCCTTTAACTTGCTAGCACCTTAGATTCTCTTTTGCGCATTCTCTGTTGTCTTTAAATGTAAGCAATTACTTTTTTTGGTCGTTCTGCCACTTGCTGCATGGATACTTGGCCTGTCTTTTTGCCCACGAATACTGTAATTTCCTGTACCTCATATGATCTCAAACATCCCCTTTGATTTTTTTTTCATTCATTAGCCACGATAGGTGCCACGTTCTTATGGAGTGTATACAATATTGTAGTGAGACTGTTGTTACAAGATCATTTCCTTTTTAGGTCACTATGCTTAAGTGGAAACCTTCTTCCTTATTTCCTCAGCTAGTCTTTCGTGGTAGTACTTAGGAGACCTTCTGGATCTTGTAAAGTTGTGATCTTGTTATACAGTATACACGAAGGAATTTTTTTATATTCTTACTCGCCTACAAATATCCGTACTTACATACCTCCGTTCCGTTGTGCTCGTAGGATTACTTCTAAAATCAGATTTTGATTGTCTCCTTAGTGGGACTCTCCATTATTCTCGTAATACTTATACAATACCTTTAAATACCCCAACTCCTATCTGAGCATTTCTCAAGGTTTATAACGTCATATCTACGAGACTAAATTCACTATATTAGGATTCACTACGTTTATCTTGCATGATCTGTTGACTCGTCTATAACCTCCTATTTAGCCATAACTAGGGTCTTCCTTAATCAACTCCCAACTACTCATTGGCCTATTCTTACATCAATGTTCCGCGTAATCTTTCTTGGGTTATTTCCTTTGTTTTAACTTACCTCTTGCATTGGCTCCTTATCTATCAATGACAATTCGGACAGGAACCCTTACTTACTTTCCTTGACGTCATGTTTGCATAATGCACTAGTATCATAGCATATCTGTAGGCCTTGAATAAGTGCAATCTCATCCCTTTTCACATTATCGCATTCTTCTTCTACCACCCCATGATTACTAGAACCACTAAATTCTGACTTCATGCCATATCACTCCATATTCCCCCCTTTAAGGGAGTACTAAGAGCTGGAGCTACAATGATCTACCTATAGATGTTTTACCTCTATATCTTTGATGTCTTTTTACATCATCGATTACCCTTACTCGCCTTGTGGTAATGCTTTTTGTACCAAGGGTAACAAAATTCCTTACTCGCGAGGATGACACTTAGTGTAACTGGCGCACATAGTCCCTTAAGCTTAACTTTGCTCATATTGCCTGGTTTAGGGAAGCGACTTCCTGAATGACCATTCAAGGGTATTCTTTTATCATCCATTCTATTATCGCCGGAACGCAACCTCTGAAATTCTCATGATACCGACTATTATCATATCATTTAGTCCCTAGTTCATGTTTAGTTTATCTTGTTACCAGCCCATACTGATTTCTACTACTCTGGGGGTATATCTTTTCCTCCTGGTAATCGTGTTAGAGTTGCAAACTTATTTCTCGAAAAGAAGATATGACTTTATGGCCTATACTCCTTTGTTGTTTCAAGGCCTGTCACCTCTCATCTTTTTTCTTCACTTAACTATAGACTCTATAATTCTGTCATTTTCATCAAATTTTTTTATGTCTATCACTTTATTCTGAAAACTTCAACAAAACGTCCTTTCACTTTTAGCTCCCCTTGCTTCATCTCACTGGCTCTTCGGGATGCCTAAAATTCTCTCTCTCTCTCTC
>NW_017672591.1:177986-180486 GCF_001879085.1 Nicotiana attenuata
CTTACAACTGAGCTCTACTACACGATCTAGAGTAAAAAGAAAGAGTGACAGTCCTAAATGCCCTATAGCCTCCTGCTTATAAGTGTGGTGCACAACACACCCATAAACAAGACTCTACTAGACACGGCTTGTAGACTCCTTAGGACAGAACTGCTCTGATACCACTTTGTCACGACCCAAACCGAAGGGCCGCGACGGGCACCTGGTGCCTTACTCAACCGAGTACCAACATAACATATCTTTCTTATCATACTATCATGGGTAAATGAGCTAGAAAACCCTTTATGAGATAACAAGAATAAAACATAAGGGAATACTTAACGTATGATGACCCAACATGATATACAAACTTATACATGTGACATACGGGCCTATAAGGCCGACATGACCATTTGTAAACTCAAAACATAGGCCGACAAGGCCATACAAGTATCCATACACCTGACATCTGTCTACAAGCCTCTAAGAGTACATAAAATCATAAAGGTCGGGACAGGGCCCCGCTATACCAATCAATACATATCCAAAGCATACTGACCAAATAGGCAACTCCGGAGCAAGTGGAGTACACCAACACCTTCGCTGAGCTGATAGCCTATTAGGAGGAATGTCAACATGTCTATCGAGACCTGCGGGCATGAAACGCAGCGTCCCCAGGCAAAAGGGACGTCAGTACGAATAAAGTACCGAGTATGTAAGGCAGGAAAGCATAAATAAGAACAGTAATGTAAAGAGACATAGAGGAGATACAACTTGTAACATCTGAGTGCCTCTGGGGGCTACTGACATGAAATGCATAATACATATATATACATAAACTTTTAAAAACATACGCCTCTGTGGGCATCATCATCATTATATCATACTCGGCCTCAAAGAGGACTCGGTAAAAAACGTACCCGGCCACGTGGAGCTCGGTAAACCCAACTGATCAGTGGTTGCACAATAGGTGCCATACCCGGCCGACTATAGCGCGGCTCGGTAGAGTAAAATAGATACTATATATAATGCATGCTAGACTCATGGAATCACGTTCTAAACCTTTTGGAGTGCTTAAGAACATTATGGACATTCATACCCTCAATATGAACCTCAGTAGGATTCAAGGATCATACATACTTTCTTGGAATAACTTTGTAAGGAAAGAACAACATGGACAACCTTAGTTGCTAGGAGTAGATTCATTATGAAATAGCGTATCGTTTACGTTCGTTTCACTATAGATCATGCCAAAAGAATGAAGGAAGAGCCTTAACATACCTTGTATATTCTTCCCAACCTCAAGCTATGCAATTTCACGGCTCCTTAGTCTTGTATATTCTTCCCAACCTCAAGCTATGCAATTTCACGGCTCCTTAGTCTTGTACTGAGTATCACCCACGAAACCTGGTCCTTTTTCATCAAAAATAAGTTCCTCAACACGGATACAAGAAGGAGAAAGAGAAACTAGCACGCTGTCCGGACTTTTCAGCACTAGAATCGCGTCGTAACACCCGGAATACCCTAGGGTTTGTGTGGGATTTTGGGGGAGGAGTTGCAGGGTTCAATTAGGTTTTCTTGGTCTGAAATACAGGTGAAATAACTCAGTTTTTATTCCCTTAAAAGACCCCTCTTGGCCGACTTTGGGGCTTTTAATTAAGTCCTCTCATTTTGGCAAGTAGGTGATGCACCTACTTGTCACCTACCAGTCTGCGCTATCTCGCGAAAATGCAAATATCTCTCTACTCCAATATCGTATCGACGAACGGTTTAATGCGTTGGAAACTAGACTCGTAGATCTTCAATTTGATATGTAGATCATCCATTGATTCCAAGCATATTGGGAGAAAAGTGCATATACATTTGACCTAAATTTCAGCATATTATAAATGGAACTTGTGATGACCTTTTCCAACTTTTGTTCCACAACTCGCTTGACTTCAAAACATAACACCTTTGATAACCTTAATGTTGATCCATAATCCATCCATTGGTGATTCACCTTAATGTTGATCCATAATCTACCGTTGATAACCTGAAACCCCTTACGTAGTACAATGTCACTAGGGCTCATGTCTCATCGGGGAATATCTGAAGTGATTTGCCCGATCCACCTAGGGACGATACTATACTTCAATAACCGTATTTCATAGCATCCTAATATGATTCATCATATGGGGGTATTCCAATCCCGTGCAATTCATAAAATCCCTTCTCTTTAAATTTTCCTCAATCAAAGGCCTAAATGTCATCCTTTTATCTATCACAATTACACCCTTATTCTACTAACGGGGTAGCATTTCCTCTCTTCTAATTGCTCCTAGTCCTAGACTTCTCTGTGTTCATTCAGGCTGTACCGAGCTTTTTATTATATATGGAAATCATCATTCCCTTGTTTTGATGGGTTTAATCCCAAGGACATACATATTCTCGTCACCTTCTCACTCACCTTTTCACATCCTTACCCTTATCTACCTAAAACCTTGTTGCTCTGCGATACTTTACCTTACGACCTACACTT
>NW_017672592.1:0-5855 GCF_001879085.1 Nicotiana attenuata
GAGGAAATTCTTCTAGAGACTCCGCAGGTACAACCTCAAACTTAATCCAGCAAAGTGTGCATTTGGAGTTCCATCTGGGAAGTTATTGGGATTCGTGGTGAGTCGGCGCGGTATTGAATTAGACCCGTCCAAGATCAAAGCCATTCAGGAGCTACCGCCGCCAAGGAACAAGAAAGAGGTGATGAGCTTGCTTGGCAGGTTGAATTACATCAGCAGGTTCATTGCCCAGCTTACAACAACTTGCGAGCCCATCTTCAAGCTGCTAAAGAAAGACGTTGCGGTCAGATGGACGGATGAATGTCAAGAAGCATTTGACAAGATTAAGGAGTATTTGGCTAGTCCACCTGTGTTGGTCCCACCGGAGCCGGGAAGACCCTTGATCCTTTATCTGACCGTGTTGGATAATTCTTTTGGTTGTGTACTGGGGCAGCATGACATCACAGGAAGGAAAGAACAGGCAATTTACTACCTCAGCAAGAAGTTCACATCATATGAGGTAAAGTACACTCAACTTGAGAGGACGTGTTGTGCCTTAACCTGGGTAGCGCAGAAGTTGAAACATTACTTGTCAGCCTATACCACCTATCTCATCTCTCGGTTGGACCCATTGAAGTACATTTTTCAGAAGTCATGCCCACAGGGAGGTTGGAAAAATGGCAAATCTTGCTCACGGAGTTTGATATTGTCTACGTGACCCGGACTGCAATGAAAGCACAAGCGTTGGCTGATCATTTGGCCGAGAATCCAGTTGATGATGAATATGAACCTTTGAAAACATACTTCCCTGACGAGGAGATAATGCATGTTGAAGACTTAGAACAAGTCGAGAATCCAGGATGGAAATTGTTCTTTGATGGAGCTGCCAGCGCCAAGGGTGTCGGGATAGGAGCAATACTGATTTCTGAGACGGGGCAACACTACCCTGTCACTGATCAACTTCGTTTCTATTGCACTAATAACATAGCTGAATACGAGGCATGTATCTTGGGTTTGAGATTAGCTATAGACATGGGTGTCCAGGAAATCTTGGTCATGGGTGACTCGGATCTTCTGGTACACCAGATTCAGGGTGAATGGGAAACACGAGATTTGAAGCTCATACCGTATCGGCAGTGTTTGCATGAACTTTGTCAACGGTTTCAATCAATAGACTTCAAGCATATTCCAAGGATTCACAATGAGGTTGCCGACGCTTTGGCCACTTTTGCATCAATGTTGCATCATCCAGACAAGGCTTATGTGGACCCGTTACAGATTCAGGTCCGAGATCAGCATGCCTATTATAATATGGTGGAAGAAGAGCTTGATGGTGAGCCGTGGTTCCATGATATCAAAGAATACCTCCGGATGGGAGTGTACCCAGCACAAGCTACAGGGGATCAAAAGAGAGCAATTCGACGCTGGGCAAGCGGATTTTTCTTCAGTGGAGGAGTGTTGTACAAGAGAACTCCAGATCTAGGATTGTTGAGATGCATGGATGCTAAACAGGCTACAGTTATCATGGCTGAGGTACATGCGGGAGTTTGCGGACCTCATATGAGTGGATATGTATTGGCAAAGAAGATTCTCCGAGCAGGTTACTATTGGCTTACTATGGAGCGGGATTGCATCAGTTTCGTGCGCAAGTGTCATCAATGTCAGGTACATGGAGATTTGATTCATTCTCCACCATTTGAATTGCATACAATGTCAGCACCATGGCCGTTCGTTGCTTGGGGAATGGATGTCATTGGGCCGATCCAGCCAGCGGCGTTAAATAGGCACAGGTTCATTCTGGTAGCTATTGATTATTTCAGTAAGTGGGTTGAAGCAAAAACCTTCAAATCTGTGACCAAGAAGGCAGTGGTCGATTTTGTGCATTCGAATATCATCTGTTGGTTTGGGATCCCGAAGGTCATTATCACAGACAATGGTGCCAACCTCAACAGTCATTTGATGGCAGAGACATGCCAGCAGTTTAAGATTAAGCACCACAATTCCACCCCATATCGTCCTAAGGCAAATGGAGCAGTCGAAGCAGCTAACAAGAACATCAAGAAAATACTTCGGAAAATGGTAGAGGGGTCCAGGCAGTGGCATGAGAAGTTACTGGTGTATGGAACTGAAGCAGTAATACCCGCAGAGATTGAAATCCCGTCCCTTCGGATCATCGCCGAGGCGGAAGTTGATGATGTTGAATGGGTTAAGGCCCGCTTGGAACAACTAAGTTTGATTGATGAGAAGATATTGGCAGCAGTGTGTCACGGTCAGTTATACCAACAGAGAATGGCAAGAGCATATAACAAGAAAGTGCGTTCGCAGAAATTCGAAGTAGGGCAATTGGTGTTGAGGCGTATCCTACCTCATTGGGCTGAGGCGAAAGGAAAGTTCGCCCCGAACTGGTAGGGGCCATTTGTTGTAACCAGAGTGTTGTCCAATGGCGCATTATATCTGACAGATGTGGAAGGAAAATGTGTAGAAATGGCTATCAACTCCGATGCAGTCAAGCGATACTATGTATGATTTCTTGATTTAATTGTACTTTATTGTGTTTGGCATATTTTTGAGATTGAAATGACGAAGGCATTTTGTTCCGCTATCCAAACACTTTATCCTTTGTTACCCCTTTTGAGCCCATTTAATTTCTTTCGTACCCCTCTTTCGGAATCAATAACAACTCGGAAGCTCGAGCAAGGCAAATCAGTTAAGAAATAAGAAAACACAGTCCAACGAAAAAAAAAAGAAAAAAAAAAGAAAAGAAAAGGAAAAAAAAAGGAAAAGAAAAATGAAGGAAAAAAAAGAAATGAAAAGAAAAATAAAAGAAAAGAAAAAATGAAAAGAAAGAAAAAAAGTGAAAGAAAAGGAAAGATTGCAACAACAAAGTAATTTCTCTGTCATGAACTACGCTTGACTTGATCCCGAAAGGGTACGTAGGCATCCTCCCTCTGAGGATCAGTCACACCGAAATAAAAGTCCAAAGTCTCCAAGGAAGAAACTGGGGCAGAAGTTGTGGTTGTTGCAAGAGATTTAATTCCGGAAGCTGTAATTTTTAACCCATGTTGAATTGTTTTGAGCCTTGATACCTTTTCTTTCTAACCCTATCCAATAGCCCACATTACGGTCCAAAGAAAGACCTTCTGATCAATCTTCAGGAAGTGCCAATACAAGCAAGTAAAAGTGATTCACATCAGGGGCAACACTCCGGTGCAAAAAAAAAAAAAATGAGAGAGTCTTATTGGTGAAAACCCTCACGGGCACTGTAAGGCGAAGTGTGTCGAGAGAAATCAAAATGAGAGAGTCTTATTGGTGAAAACCCTCACGGGCACCGTAAGGCGAAGGTGAGTTTTTCAGACAGGCCAAGGAAACAAGTCTATGGCCAAAAGCTGCTCAGGACATTGCAAGACAAGCAAGGTTTAGGTTTGGGTAAAAAGCAGGTTGTGAAAGTCCGGAACGACAAAGGTGACGATTGAAAATTGATTGGCTAGACAGGCTGGGCTGATTAATCCGAAATGCACGACATACTCAATGGTACCAACATTCCCATTCAGATAAATCTTATTCTCTTCTTTCTTCATTACAAATCATCCGTTCTCGGATTCTCTTTATCCTTAACCCTCGAGGTCATTGCATTTCATTCTTTCGAGGTATACCTTTAAGATATTTCAGTGTCAGTTCTGTTCGAAACAAAAGGAAGGAATGTCAAGGCTAACTACCAGCTTCTTAGTTGTACAGACAGGGCCAGAATATATCAAAGACGTCAAAAAGCAAAGTAAGTCAAAAGGACCACTGGAAGTTTCATCGGTGGATTAGTTGGATAATTGTGAGGAAGAAGCAAAATTTCAAAAGAGGGGTCAGAAACACAAAAACAACAATATGGGATAGAACACTTGGGTTATCAGAGTCAAGGGGTTGAAATTCGGTCAGGAAGTCGAGGGATTCAAGGCAAGTCCAGGAAAGTGAGACAGAGTAAAGCCCAGCAGCAGGGATGTACCTAGCAAGAATGCCAGCAACTAGCCACATTTTTAAAAACTGACAAGATTTTTCTTTGATTGAAACAGGGGCAGATAATTTTCATTGGCTGCGGAGAAACCTCCATAAGAAAAGGTAGCACCCAAACAGGTATGGCTGGAAACTCTCAGGACCCTCCTGGAGAATGGCACTTAGTTTATATTTCAAAACAATCATGAATAGCATAATTTAGCATAAATAGGAGTATAAGTTGGTTTCAAAGTTTGCACGTTTAAGATAGGATTCAATTAGGAGTTTTCAGGACCCTCCTGGATAATGGGACATAGCTCTTAAGTTTGTTTAGATAACGAGATATAGTGGGAGTCGTACCTTCAGATATAACTTAGGTTAAAACTATCTTTTAACTAGAAGTTGTCAGGACCCACCTGGATAATGGGGAGTAATTTAAGACCTTTTAGAAAACAAATGTAGTGGGGGTAATACCTATAGGGGATATAACTTAGGTTCATAATTATTTGAAATTGTCCGGACATCCCTGGATAATAGGACTTAGCTTTCAAATTCTTATAATAGTTGGTAGAATAATCCAATTTAACACTTACCCGTGTACCCATCTACCAAGCTAGGGCAGAAAGTTTTTTTTATTTTATTTTTATTTTTTTTATTTTTTATCTTGTTGCAGTCAGGAGCCCACTTGGAGAACAAGGGAATGCTTTTCAAGTTCAGCAATCAGGAGCCCACCTGGAGAACAAGGGAATACTTTTCAAGTTCAGCAGTCAGGAGCCCACCTGGAGAACAAGGGAAGTGCAATTCAATTTTAGCTTTTAATTTTTAATATTTGATAACATGCTGTACCCAGTTACCAAACTGGGGCAGAAATTTTCTTTGTTGTTTATTTTGTTGCAGTCAGGAGCCCACCTGAAGAACAAGGGAATACTTTTCAAGTTCAGCAGTCAGGAGCCCGCCTGGAGAACAGAGGCATGCATTTCAAGTTTCAGCAGTCAGGAGCCCGCCTGGAGAACAGAGGTATTACAATTCAAGTTTTAGTTTTCAAATTCTTATTAATATCTGGTAATATGATGCCCAGTCACCAAACTGGGGCAAGAGATTTTCTTTGTTTTTGTCTATTTTGTTGAAGTCAGGAGCCCGCCTGGAGAACAGAGGCATACATTTCAAGTTTCAACAATCAGGAGCCCGCCTGAAGAACAGAGGAATACCGTTCAATACAGCAATCAGGAACCCGCCTGGAGAGCAGGAAATACATTCGAGTTCACCGGTCAAGCATCACTCGGAGAAAGGAAAACATCTCACATTCGAGTTCAGCAGTCAGGCAGCCACCTGGAGAAAGGGCAAAACATCTCAGACCACAATTCAAGGCAGCAACAAAAGGATGTCGCCTGGAAGAATACAATACAACAAGGCAACAAGAAATACAAGATCAAGTTTGAAGATATTCATAGGATCTTTTGTAATTCATAGCTCATAGCTTAGTCTAGTTTCTTTTTATTTTTGACACGGTTTAATAAGGGGGTTCAGTAAGCAGTAGTAGCAGCAGCAGCAACAGTGAAACCACAGCTTCATGGTAGTCCCAACTACCAGACCTTCCCGAACTACACTGACCTGATTCCTTTTAGCCAAGGATATGTAGGCAACCTCAGAAGCAGGGTGCGGTCAACTCTTTAAAAAATGCTTCACACGGAGTATTCAAACGGACAAAAATCGCTCATATCCGCTCACTTATCTTTGCACGAAAACTCTTTGTGTTTCCGAGCAAAGAGGGGCAGCTGTGAGCACGTGATTTTTGCCCTATATGAATTACTCCCAGAAATTCAAAACAAATAACTTTTTTACAGTATTTGCAATTTTGTGGATTTTTAGTGACATTTTCTGTTAATTGTTTGCATTTT